>NC_056726.1:1190177597-1190362597 GCF_019279795.1 Protopterus annectens
TGTCTCTGTGACTTTGCTAAATTTTCTATTTTCTTTTTCTATTTTTATTTTACATTTGTTTACCAGGAAAGTCCAGCTGAGTAGACTGCCCGTTTTCAGTGGCGCCCTGGGGAGAAAACCTCCATTATTAACAGTACAAGATCATAAAAATAGGAAGAATGTATTACAGTAGGTGTAGAATAGAAAGTTAATCTTAATACATTATAAAATTCTTGCTATACACAAGTCACATTTGTTACATTTAGCAGTAGTTATAAATAGGAATATACAGCATATTATACAGTGGACTGAGCTGCATTCAAATAAACAAGTGACAGTGACAGCACTTTGAGATAAGAAAGAATAAAAAGTAGAAGTACAAAAGTTAAGTCAGACCTGTATATGTTAATCTTGAGGAGCATAGCTTAGTTTTTAAACAAGGTAATTGAACACAAGAAGTGTTTCAATTAATGCAATATAAGGCTGATGTATGCTATTACAGCATTTGATTTTGGGGGTATAAGGTAGTGTACCTATTACAGTGAAAAAAATTAGACAAAAGGGATAGTTTTTGCCTTATGTAAATAACATCCGAGGTATGCCTGTGCAAACAAAATATGTATATGTATAAGCAGTTTAGCTCGGGTCGGAACAGGTGTATATCCAGGCGCTAGCTAAATGGGATTTGAGAAGGTTTTTGAAGTTTGCTTTGTTGAGTGCAGCTCTTATGTTAACGGGTATGGCATTCCAGATTTTTGCAATGTAGTTGGGAGTATAGGGAGTCACCTGAGCTATGAATTATGAAGCATTCCAGGGAAGAGGCATATGCTAAATAACTTACCGCTCTCCCCCAAAACTACTGTAGTAAGGCATTTAAACAGCTGAGCAATTCAGAGAATTGCTTGCCTGCTTACATTAATGAGACTACTCCTGTCCTTTGTGTTAATGACCACAACCTAGAGCTTACATTCCCCCATCAATGGTATTGTTGGGGGGGGTGCATGTGTGTATATGTGGCTCTGCATCTGTAAGTGTATGTGTGAATGTGTGTCTGCCAGAAAGTTTCCAGTAGGGGACATTAGATAGGGGACATGGTAGATTTTTGAGAGAGTGAATATATTGGTAAATGGACTATGTCTGTGTGTCCAATCAGGTGGGGGGAGTTTCGTGTGTGCGTGTGTGTGTGTGTGTGTGTGTGTGTGTGTGTGTGTGTGTGTGTGTGTGTATATGTAGGCATATATATGTGAGTGGGTTGGTAGGCTAGTGTATTTCCACACTCCCTTAGACAAATCTGCAAATCTCATACATTCTGTAGAGGGGAACACTATTTGTCAGGGATAACTCTTTAGTGCTGTGCCTTAATGGCAATTAAACAAGACGTGGCTCAGGGGAACACAGGTATCTATACACCAGGGATATACCCTGCAAATCATTAACAATCATGTAGGTTTTGCCTAAGCCTACACAATGTAAGCATGTCAGCATGATGAAAAGCAATGCTAATCAAATATGCATGCTGCTTATCTCATCTACATGGTTGTAAGCCCCTTTCTGTGGCCTACATTGGTGTTCAAAGCCATGAAAAATTGCTTGCAAGCACCAGCACACAACATAAACAAAGAGGATCGCATAAAGGAAATGCTCACATACGAGCATGCACTATAGCCTTGACGTACTTAAGGGCAAGTACAGGGAAACAATCCAAAACAAGGGGAATGGGAAATTGGTATGCAAGCCCATGTTATAATGATGTGGTAATGTTGCAGGGGGAAATATTTAAAGTTTACTCATATCCTGTGGGCAAATGTGACATAACTGTATAAGAAGCATTTCTAACATAAAACCTGCAAGACTGATGTAATGATAATTGATGTAAATGACAATCCCATAGTTATGCACATAAATAACAACAGACATGATAAAGGATGTGAAAGGGACATACAGTTGCAGTGAAACAAAGGTAACTGAAAATGTGATATACATGTTAATTAAATGCTGACTTGAGATAACAGCAAGGACAGCAGATACATTATGGGATGAATGCATGGAATGCTGTTACTGCATACAAGGATGTATATACAGGGAAATGATGTATCAAAGCTGACAGTACCGCTGCATTATCAATTTCACCATGCATACACAAGAATAATACAACCTTGCAGCTGTAATGTCAGGTAAATCAGAAATGGGCATGTTTTTAAAAGAAATGACAGTGGCACTAAGAGGAAAGTAGTTTATCACCTTCAAGCATATAATAGACAAGCAAGTGTATAGTTATGCAAATGATATGTGCTAATCTAATAACAAGCAAGATACACGAGTGACCAATGACAGGAACAAGAGGATGCCATGTCAGGAGTCCAGTTTTGCATTGCTGATTTGTAAACATGTCTCACATACTAATATTGGGCATGCTCACATACAATTGCAGGATACAGTAACAGAACAATACTCAATGCATTTATAGCATACTTACACAGATATATTGCTGTTCTATTCTGGAACAATGAGTGTGCTAATTGACAGAAACAGCTTACTTGTCAAAAAATCAGTCATAATGTAATGCTCAGTGTTTTATGGACAGTAAAATGTGCAGTCCCTTTCCAGCATTCTGACTAAATCTGATTGATCATAATGTATCCATACCTCCTGTGCTAATGTACACAATAAATTCAGCATGACATGCCCCAAACATTTCAATGCCATGCAATCACAACATGTGATGATATATCATTGTCCAGCATAAAAAATTAATATGAGTAACTAGAAACAATGATGTTTATGCAGCATCAATACATTCATATTGTATTGCCCTTTTCAAGAATCGAACATCACGCCATGAAATTCTACTGACTAATGATATCTGAAAGAACCATAAGCATCACAGTGGAAGTCTTACAACTAGTATGACAATCCACTTGTGCTAAATTATTACAGCAGCTGCATGTATGGTAAACAATATCTGAGATGAAAGGGATCATGGAGGACTCTCACACTGTAAATGGACATATTATAACTGTGGTACATTTCATTCATGCATTACAGTATAAGGCACAACAATGCTAACAGGCTGTGAATGTGGATGTTAAACACATGCAATGCAGTAGAAATATCAGTACAGCTGTGGCATGTGTGATTATGTGAAGGCATTACATTGCGTTCCTTCTGCAAGGGATATGTGTGCACATAATTGCTGCTGTATGTTAACAACAGACAGCATGTTGTCTCATTCATGTCAGTGGATAATACTCTCAACATATGTTATGTAAGGAACATGAAGGCAGATGTCATCGTTAATCTTAATAAAACCATTGGCATGTGAAAAATTGTCTTATCTTTCAGTATCAGGGATCAACATCTGTATGTGTACAAAGCAAATGTGCCTGATAATAGTGTTAGCAACATGCACAGTTACAGTATGAATGACACAATGTAGTCTGAGCAGTAACGGATGGAGCTGACTTAACTACCCAAGGTCAGCAGCTAAGCATTAGTGGCTGAATCGTAAGCACCAAACGACATGTTGAGGTACAGCTGGGACAGTGCACAGTTAAATGGATGACATCACCAATGATTATTAGATGGATGCTTATGATATAAAAATGTTTGAAGTGCAAAATAACACTGCACAGCTACACATCATATATGTCTTTGCAGAATAGTATACACAGTGTGAGCGTGAAAGACACTCAGAGCTGAACTCCAACATCGACATACGTTGTTATAGAATGCGCAAACCATACTACCAAAGTCATGAAACACATTAGAATGTGCACTCCAAATGTGACAAATTGCAGGTATGTTATCAGTATGTAATCACTGCATGAACAAAATGTTATTTTCCCTATGGATGCTAGGATATGATAGTATCATAGAGTGCCAATGTAATTAATTTCATAATTAGATGGATACATAAAGGTGGTTGTAAGGTAGCCAATGGTATATGACACTAATAATTATCAAACTATTGAAGCAGTGATGAAATCGGACTACCTACCTGTCCACCATCTATGCAGCACATTATCAGCACCAAAACCAAAAGAGAATAATGATTATGAATGAGACATGCAGCATCTATGAAGGCATGACATAAGTAGCGTATTAGCATGGAGATGTATCTGGTAACAGTATTTTACAGACAATCAGGACTTATGCAGTTTGCTACTACATATGTGTGCAAAATAACCATGACTTCACTGGCAGTCACATTTTCAGAAGATAAGCACTGCTGTATTCAAACAGCCTACCTATCCAGTCATGCATTATTGAGAGCAGTGTTAACATGCAGGCACCACAGGAGAGGTCTGACATTTTAAAAGTGGCAGTTTACTTGCAAAACAATGACTTTATCAGTGTGTTGAACAAGTGGTGAGGCAGACAATATAATGTTGTAGTTCTGTGCTCTTAATGATGCTACACAAAACACTGGCCATTTGAACAATGGACAAGTTGCCCCCAACCCATTTTAACAAATGTCTGCACTACTTTCCTTCCAAAAAAATTAAATGGCTACCTTTGAAACCCATGACACTGTTATTTGAAGCATTAATTTATAAATTTGTGGACATAATATTGCCTAAAATGCAAAGTATTTTTATGTAATGCTAAAAAATTGTAATCAATACATTGCAAACAGTATTGTATAAGTAAACCCTTGTGTAGCAATGAAGTAAAGGATGTGAAAGGTGGGCTTAGGGGGGAGGTGTAGTCATCTTAGATTTTAAAATATTTAGCTGGAGTACAGGTTGATAGACCACATCCTCACCTAACTGTAAACAACCTGATGCACACAAAAGTCTACCATCTCCTACCTATCTAATTCACACAATCTGTAGAGCACTGTATTACTCATAAATGCCACATGGGAAGTGTGGTTGTTAAGGAGAGAAAGTACACTCTTGTCAGGATGACCTCATCAGTATGCTTCATGTAGGCTGTTTCTGTAAAAGTTGTTATAAGGGAGCTCTATGCACATTGAAATGTATTGGGTAAATGAAGACAGCAACAAGCATTATACACACACAAGTTTTCCATGGTGAGTATTAAACCTACTGTCTAGCATGTTTATACAATCAAAAGATCATCGCATTATTTGCAAGTACCACAAGAGAAGTCTACCTCTTAAGGGGATACGGTGTTCACTTGTCAGGATGACGTCTTCAGTGTGTTTCATACAGGATGCTTCTGTAAAAGTTGGCATAAGGGAGCTGTGTGCACATTTAAATGCATCCTTTTCCAGGGAAAATAGAGACAGCAATAAGCATTACTTACACACACACATTTTTCATGTTTGGTATCAAACCTCCTATCAATTTAGGTTGTACAACACTGAAAACAAATATATTATTTGCAAGTGCCATAGACAAAATTACCTCATCAGTGTGTTTCATACAGACATGCTTCCATAAAAATTGGTATAACGGTGCTCTATTCACATTACAATGCATCCTCTAGGGTAAATGATGACAGCCACAAGCATTACACATACACATTTTCCATGGTGGGTATCCGACCTTCTACCTTGTTAGGTTACCCCTGCTTTACACACATGCATCATAGGAGAAGTCTGACTCTCATGGGACAGATTGTACTTTTGTCAAGATAACCTCATCAGTGTGTTTCAGAGAAGATGTTGCTGTAAAAATAGGGATAAGGGAACTGTGAAAACAATTAAATGCATTGTTCTTAGGAGAAGTGGATATATCACTAATTGGTATACACATTTGCCCACCCATACTTTTTCTACGGTATTAAACTTCCTACTTATATAGGTTATTCAATCTAGAGACCATTGCATTGTTTGCAAGTGTCACAGGAGATGTCTGATGTAAGGGGATCAATTGCACGTTCGTCAGGATGATCTCATCAGTGTGTTTCATGCAGGCTGTTACTGTAAAAACAAGAAAGGGGAACTGTGAAAAGATTTAAATGTATTATTCTCAGGAGAAGTGGAAGTGATATACACACTGCCACACACATGCACGTGTAGTGACACAGTGTAGTGTGGATGAAGGCAATCAAAACTAAAGATACTGACATAAGCTCATTAACTACAGTAAAATTAACTGGAACAATCCACTTATGCTGCATTGATTGGGGAAAAAGACAAAGGCTTAAACGTGCATACCTACAGCTGATGGGGTTTGGCTTTATATGCTTGATTGTACCCATAAAGACTTAAAAAGTTATGGAGATTCAGAACCACTGAAGCACTGGCATGCCTTTAAGGAGCCAAATTACCACTTGAGGTCTGACATAATGGTGAAAGTGTTTACCACACAAACATGAGGTGTAAAGTTTGATTCTCAAATTTCAATGTGAATTGGCTATTCTTAAAATGACTTGTAAGTGCAGCTAGCATTGTACTTATTCAGTTAAGTGCCAGCAATCTAATGGATAAGGCAGTAGGCTTCTAATCAGCGAGTGTGAGTTCAAGTCCCATATGGGATAACATAATCTTGATATATGCAGAAATTTTTAAATGGAAGTCGGCATAATGGTTAAGGTATTTACTATATAGGCAGATGATATAGGGTTTGATGCTTACATCTGGAATGGGAAATTTGGCTAGGCTTACAATGGCCCACTAGGACAGATAGCCTACTACTAACTTATATACTAAAATTTAGCCTTATTTACATTTCTTGCCCAGTGGCAGACATTGCGCAAATACAGAAGTGCAAGAATAATGCTACAGAAGGAAGAAAATACATCAGCAGGGAGACGTGGAGGCATGGACAAGGTACATTATCACTAAAAGTAGATAATGGTGGCTCACAACAAAATGTAGCCAACAGTTATACCTAAATTAATGAATCTAAAACACTCATTAGCATTTAGCTAATGCTGGAATAGAACCCCTGAAATGATTCAAAAACATTCTACACATCTGAGCATTAGCTTATCACACCATAAAGAAATGACACATTCCCTGCATTAAATAACACTACTGAAGCCTACTAAAACTTATAGAAGAAAAAGTAAACTAAGAGAGTTAGCCGCAGCTGCAGAGAGGAATAGCAAAAATATGTTTTGCAGGACATGTAAGAATATAGTGGTTTAGTCTTACATATTAATTAATCATTAATGTCTCCTGCTCTGCACAATAAATTGTTTGCTACAGGTACAAATAAGGGATGGAAAATTGCAATAAACATGAACAGGTAACCAGGATAAAGTTGGCTTACTAAGTCTCCCTGTTGGGGCTGCAATATTTTTGAAAATGATGTCTTGCTGCACTATTCCAATGTTATGTTAAGGAAATGTGTTATATGTAGAGCAATACAGATATTTGCCAATACATATATGATAGGAATATGAACTGTCATAAAGTAACAACCTGAATTACAGCTGTAATTAAACCCATGACACTATGCCAAAACATCAGGTTAAAAACAAAATAGCTATCTCAACATGCCACAAAAGAGCTTTGGGTTAACACATCCAGCAGTGTAATAAACATTACGATAACTGTATCACAGTACTGTCTTTAGTCTGTCGTTATCCTGTATTCTCAACAGATTTAAGCACATTTGTGCATCAGTAACTGGATGACTGCAGATTAGATTGAAATCTTTAGCTTCTGCCGTAAGATGTTAAACAGCTGTCATTGTCACACAACATTGCTGCACCATGCCAAACTCCATGTAAACGCTACATTTATAAAGTGAAGGATGTTTCATGGGCCATTTCTGGCCATGTGTGTGTGTTGTGTGTGAATCTGTTTTTTGACCAGATTACATGTGTGAAAAGAGGTGTATAAAACAGTGGTGAAAATAGGGTTGGCGAGCAGAGGGTAGCACACAAGGAAAAGAATACAGGAATTTACCGGAGGGTCATGGGAGAGCACCATAGCCATCCAATACTTCACAAAATGTATGTACAATTGCACACACAATTTCATGACTTTGCTGAGTCACCACACTAGTGATATGTGACAATAACAGAATGTTGTATGGCTAATTGAACCAAATCAGTTGTGCCAAGATGACACATAGGTGACAGGTAGAAATATGTATGGGGCGTAATTTTTTGTGGGACAGTTGCCTTATTTCTTTTTTCTTTTTATTTGAGAGAGAGAGAGAGGAATGTTTTGAAAGGTGCTTTGGAATTAAAAGGTCAGGTAGGTAGTGTAGGTTAGGAATCATCTGCAGAAATACAGGACGTAGAAGACAGACAAGGATGGTGATGGAAACAACAGGTTGGAGGACACCATGATTGGGGATAGGTAGGGAACATCAGAGGCATACCCACACCCAGCTTGAGAACAGTGAGAATCTAGTCCTCACCCTAAGAACTGACATCACTGTCTCCTGCAGCAGCTCCTTGGGACAGTGCTGGACATGACATTGTCTTTGACCTTTTCAATCCTACCTATACATGCAACGAGGCCCCTGCCCATTATATCTTCCACCAGCTCTTTCATCTCCTGCCTGATGGAAAAATCACCACCTCCACTACTACTGCTTCTACAGGGAACCACTGTACCAAAAAATGCTGCTTCTGTGTACTGAGTCCACACACAGTAAAGCTGCTATTCTAACTGCCTAATACAAGTAGCAGCACTTATTGGGGAAAGCATTCATGCCTGAGATGAATGATAATGTATGCCTGCTTGAGAAGATAGTGCTGGATTCTTACTTACCCCATGCATCTTTAAGGTGAATTGATCTCTCATGGTTTGCAACTATCTCCTCTGCAGCTGGACAGAACAAAAAGAAAACAAATGTATATGAAAGCATAATGAGTAACTGCACTGGTTGGATAGATAATTACTGCCGTATCAAAGGCAGGTTATGTGTCTTTCTACTTGCACAACTGAGGGTGATTGTTTGTAGTCCTAAATTTAGCCTTTCATCAGCTTAGGAGGTCCTGCTTGTGCTCTTTTAGGTCACTATAGAGGTGGTGACATTGTCCTCCATTGCACTGAATGGCAGTTACATTGGAGATAGCCTTAGTTAAGCTATTCCAAGCCTTAGCCTTATACTGAGACCCAGTATAATCCCCCTGCAGCAGCCTACAGTTGTAGCACTTCATGATGTGGGCCATGAAATAACTTGGACTCCTCAGCACCCCTCCCGTTTCCTCTAAAGTTACCACCATTCTTTCCCTCAGCAGTCTTAACTCTTAGGGGTGTGTTATCAATCTCATATTTACCAGGGATGGATGACTTCCTGAAGGACACTATTATGCATTTCTTAAAATTTAGTGTTAATCTATGCCTCTGACACAAGTTATTTGTCTGGGTCTGCCCTTCCCGGCTAACATTAGTATTATTGGGGAATTCTATGCCTGCTCCTAATTTACAATCATCTGCAAATTTAGTCATACAGAAGCCCTTTACATTGGCCTTGACTTCAGAGAAGTAAATGCCAAAAAGGAGCAGTCCCAGGACTGATCCCTGAGGGACTCCATTTGTGGCCTTATTGTAGAGGTGAATTCCCCAGTTCAAACTTCCTGGGTCCTGTCTTTGAGCCAGCTGGCTATCCACTGAGTAACATAAGGGTTTATATCTAACCTCTTGAGTTTGTGAAGCATGCCCAACTGGGGTACTTTGTTAAATGCCTTGGCCAGGTCAAGGTAGGCAATGTGAACTGTTTTTCCCTCATCCATTGCTTTGGTGATCTTTGGTCGAAGCCCACTAGGTTAAGTAAACCATGACACTAATGTTCTGCAAGAGAGCCTAACACAGACAAATGACTGTTGCCAAAGCCATGGATTAAAACTTAACGCCAAGAAGTGCATTATAGTGCCTTTTGGAAAAAAGTTGAACCAGAAGTCAGAGATCCTCATACAAAAACAGACAATTCAGAATTTATCCATTCAGTAAACATTCAACAAAGAACGTTTCAAGAAAAATACACAGTATTCTCTGTGAAGAAAGTCAAAATTTGAAAGAGTAAATGCCTATCACTCCCTCTCTGTATATAGATAAATATATATACACATTCTTTTTATCAAGGTACACATTAGAATCTGATCTTCTTCTTCTTTCGGCTGCTCCCGTTAGGGGTCACCACAGCAGATCAACTGTTTCCATTTCTTCCTGTCCTCTGCATCTTGCTCTGTCACACCAACCACCTGCATGTCCTCTCTCACCACATCCATAAACCTTATCTTAGGCCTCCCTCTTTACCTGTTACCTGGCAGCTTTATCCTTAGCATCTTTTTCCTAATATACTCTGCATCCCTCCTCAGCACATGTCCAAACCAATGTAATCTGATGAGGTGGCAAAATCAGCCAGAATGCTTGAAATCCTCAACTAGGTGTTCTTCCAGTTAAGAAGGCACAATATGTGCTTCATGGATTCATAGGTTTGAAGATCAGTCCCAGTGACTATTGGTTATCATTGATCTTAATGCGCAGATCTCAATATGGAACTTATGGATAGCTATATATTCATCCAAAATAAAATGGCAGTCTGATTCACTGTACTGCTTTACATTATTGGAAGGTCGTTACTGTTTTTGGACTATACTGCTTTTCTCCCTTACATAGTTTATTCATACATATGCAGAAAGAAGCCATATGGCACTGTACACACAGACAGCCAGACACACACACACACACACACACACACACACACACACACACACACACACGCACACACACACACAAACTCATACATCTGTGTAGTCACATTTGTGCCATTACAAATTCATGCACACACAAATCTACACACATACAAACATAGAGTCATAGGATCATAGGAAATTACTAGTCTATCAACCCGGAGGTCATTTCAAGCCTAGCCATTTTATCCCACTGTAATAGCATAGAAATGTTAGTCAATACCCAAGACTGTATTTAGTAATGACCCCCCCCCCCTGTCCAGGAGGGTTGTGGGTGTTATGCCCACTAAGAACTTATGGTGCCCCATCTATTCTTCCAGGTTCCTCTTGAACAGTGTCATAGAGGTGCTGTTCACATGAATTAGCAGCCTATTCCAAAGATGCAGCCATCACTGAGAGACAAATCTGCCCCGTCAGCATGTCTTATTTATGTTGCAGGCCATATTTAGATCCCCGGAACAGGCAGTTCTTATCCTGTTTGATTTATGGATATGCAGCAAGTTCACTAGGTTTGGGTCTGAGATTGCTCTGTAAGCCAGGCATAAGTCTCCCCTAAGAAGTTTATACAATACATAGTATAGTGAAAGAGATTTTAGTCAGTCTGTGTAAGGCATGTGCTGGAGTCCCTTGATCTTCTTTGTTAGAAACCTCTGAGGTCTTTTTAATTGCTACAGATGCTTGCTTTGTACGGTACATGCCGAATGGAGCGTTATACTCAATTATGGGCCAGATTAGTGTCAAATATAGAGGGGTTATAACCTCTTTTGCTCTTGAGGTAATGCCTTTACTAATCAAGTGTACTATGTAGAACGCCTTCCTTACTACAGTAGACACATGGTGATCGAAGTTAAGGTTGCAGTCAACTTCTGATCCCAGATCTCTTACCACTTCATGGGTACTTTGGGTATTGTTGTTCATTTGATAGAGTGAAGGGACATTGTTTGCGGTAAAGGAAATAATGATGCATTTCTTTGAATTCAGTTTGAGACCATCACTAAGGCAGCAGTTCTTGGTCTGTGTAAGAGCCTCCTGGAGTATACTGTCATCATTTTGGGATTCAATAATTGCACCCAGTTTGCAATCATTCTCAAACTTGGTCAACCACAACCCCTAGTTTTGACCTGAGCTTTTAAGAAGTATATACCAAACAGTAGAGAGCGCAGCACTGACCCCTGTGGCACCCTACTGGTGACAGGTCTGCTGGTTGATGTGGAGTCTCCTACTTTGATAGTGTGTGTCTGGTTTGTGAGCCAGTTGGCAACCCATCTTACAACAAAGTGGTTTACATTCAGTTTGTTAAGTTTATCAGTAATGCCTGAGTGTGGGTTTATGTCAAAAGCATTTGCCTATCCGAGATATGCTGTGTGCACAGATTTGTCCTCATCAATGGCCCCAGTCACATTTTTGAAGAGATACACTGGATTTAACAGGCAGGATCTGCCTTTGTCGAAGCCAAATTGTGTTAGATCCATGGTTTAGAGGTGGCCAATGTTTTTATTTATGAGGTCTATAATGATATGATCCATTGCCTTACAGATGAGGCTGGTCAGACTTATGGGTCTGTAATTCCCTGGGTCTCTTATGAGACCACCTTTATGGAGTGGAATAACTGTCGCTGTTTTCGATTCTGCAGGAACAAAGTCTGTAGTTAGGGTATGATTGAAAAGGGTACTTAATGGTGATGCTAGTTCATGTTTTAGCCTGATTAGAAGACAGCCTGGGATGCTGTCTCGTCCCAAAGAGGCTGTGTTTTTTGCCTTAGACAAGACTTTGATGACCTGCTCTTCAGATATGTAGGGTGGGGAGGGAGTTTGGGGAAAGGTTTGTGACAAGTTTGGAGGAGAATAAGGGAGTGAAATTTTCACCAAACCTATCCGCTAGTAGGTTTTCTATCTCTGTGGGGTCAGTGTGTGTGATAGCATTAGTCACTAGTTCTTCACATGCTTGGGTCCCACATTTTAGACTATGTAAGTCTAACTGTAAAAGGCCTTGTGGTTATCCTTGGCTGCACTTGTTAAGTTCTTCTCAAAGAAGCCCAATCTGTGATAACTACATTTTGCCGTGACTACTCCATAAGGTGAATGCCAAAAAAAAAAAGAATGTTGTTCAATTTTCCGCATAATGAAAACAAATAAAGCAGTAGAGTGAGTCTCCGACTTACTGTACTGCATTACTTTAATGTCACTGCCATTACTGTGTGAGATCACATGTCTGATTTGCATAAACCATTCCCCTGATCTGCTGCATTTACATAAGACCTCATTGGTTAGACCATTCTCCATGCTATAGCTAGTGCCAGCGTGAAGCAGTAGTAGGAAAGAAATTTCTGAATCACCATACTTACAGGAATGTGGAAAGCTTCAGAGTTAAGGCTTCTGTATCATCATCAGTCTTTATGAATACCAAGGATGGTCTTTTATTTCATTCAAGATGGCAGATTTCAGAACACTTGGAAATATCTTTTGGGGAATATTTTATTGATGCTAATAATAGAATGGCAGGGCTTCTCTGGCTCACTATATAAATTAGTTTTAACATGCATGGCCAGTTAACTTTCATGACATAGGTTTTAATGTGAGTCGGCTTTGGCCTAGCAGTGCAGAAGATTAAGGATATGAGGTGTTAATGAGCTGCTTCATGTAATCCATTTGTCATTTGCTTTACTCTGAGCAAGCCATTTAACCAGACAGTTGTCCTAGGCTGAGTATGGAAATGTCCACATCAGTCACTGCTCTTCTTTGGTTAATGAATATAAAAAATAAAATAAATATTAAAAATGAGTATACCTATGCTTTGTTTCTTTATCTGATATGTTTTTTTTAATGTCTGAGGTAAGCCAGTGTAGTTTGTCATCCTGAATGCATTCCCCTGTAACAGAACCCAAAATTAATATAATTTTTAAAGCTCAGCCCACATTCAGGCATTACACAAATTAAAATATATCTAATTTTCAAAACTCCTGTTGAGCTTATTAGATGAATTCTAGGATACTCAGAAGTTAACATGTCAGATTATCATATCAAATCAAATTGGCCTTAGCATACACTTGTGCAGTGGGTCACTCAGCAAAGTTCAGAAAGCAGCTGGTCATCTGTCTTATAACAATGACAAAATTATTACAAATATAAGTATTAGAAAACCGGCACGTTCAAACATTTTTGCGTTACAAAAACTTGATATGTCATATAGGAGTTTGATTTACATCATCTCCTATACGGTTATCACATCACATTTTCCGCGACAATGTCGACTCAAATGTGTCGATCATTTGGGGCAACATTGTGTACGCTGGAAATGTTTGGTTTCAGTTCAACTTTTCATTATTTCAAAAGGCAGATGTTTTGCCATTCGACATAATGATAGTAAACCACAGTGTACACATACTCTGGGGGCAGAATATCCAGCAAGAAGACATAAAGCTGTAGTGATTATATTATATTATATTATATTATATTATATTATATTATATTATATTATATTATATTATATTATATTATATTATATTATATTATATTCATGTCAATTCTTGTATGCCAAATGTATGAGTTTTACTTCTGCATTAGAAAATACCTTGTACTGATACTGAAATCATAATGTCCACTGTTTATTTCTGCATTCAGAGCATTTACTGACCAGCACATTTTATTAAAGTTATTTATTTATTTAAATTTGTTTACTTGGGATACTGCTGATCCAGGAATAGTTATACTTCAGCAGATTTGTGTCCTAATTGCAGTACTCTGCAGATAGCTTGTTTGTTGCTGTAACCCTACCATGTGGGTATGTCTGTTCTGGCTCACTAACTGCATCTTGTTTCATCATATTAATTGAATAAATATGCTATAATGAGATATGAACCTTGATACAGTAGCTACTGATACAGCAGCAATGGAGTAAATTAGCCCTGAAAATGATGACCTTGACAACAGTAAGATTACATTATCATAGAATGCAGAGGGAATGCCTGAGTGACTGTGATAACAGGTACATTGTGATAAGGTACACATGTTTGTCAAGTGAAAGTTCAGTAAAGTTTTAAGTAAAAGAGCATGGCAGATGTCTGCTTTACTGATAAAATCAAAGAAAACAGTCACTAAATAACCAACTGATTCTCTATTTTTCATTTAGCAGCGGTGATGCGTTGATAGCGTTGTCACCTAACAGCAAGAAGTTTTCCAATTTGATTCTTGGCTGGAGCACCTTCTGTGTGGAGTCTGCATGTCCTCCCTGCAGTCGAGCGGTGTTTGAAAGACATGTGTGAATGGATGTTCCTTCGTTGAAGGTTGGGCTGGCACCTCGGCACTGTAAAAATCTACTGCCAATCATTAGCAGACCGGAGTTCCTCTTTGACAATCCCTAACCAGGAAAAGCCGAAAGAAGAACTACATGTACCTGAAAGTCAAAAATTCGAGACGCCACCAGTGAAAACTTTTAATAAACTGAATCACCAAATCACCGATATTTTGTACATGAGAAACTAACCACATGGCCACTAGGACACAAAAAATGGCAGCAAATTAAACCCATGCAATTGGGGGGGGGCTTAACCCCTCACACCCACCCATGTGGGGGGTTGTGCCCCCAACACACCCCCAAATAAATATACCAACTCCGAGATTGCACTATACTGGGGAAAGGGGAAAGTTCATCCTAGTTTATATCTCAAGTATGTTTATTGATCATGCATCTTATTTTAGAGCACAAACACAAAATTAATTTTGCAAAAATGCATAGTGGTAAGGAAAATGTAGAAATGTAATTACTGTAAATCAACTTTCAGTTATTAGTTTGTGTCTGAAAAAATAAAATAACATAGAAACTATATATTTCCTCAATGCAAGACCATAATTAGTTGTATCAGTTAGGGAATTATGAAGTTCTATTAAGTTGCATGAAAAATATAAAACTGTATTATACTAGCCACTCAATGTGATTCTTTTGCTGGAGTAAGCTTTCTTAATTTCCAAGGAAGAGAAACATTTTGCTTGCGTCCTGAAGAAAAAAGATATGGAAAGGAAACAAAATCAAATTAATAAATGTGTGTGCAGTGAAACAACATACAGAAAATCACAGAACTGAATGACAATATTCAATTATTATAGCATCCCAAGTTCTTGGTCTTGAAACATAACTGGAAATGAATAAGACTATACTGGTTTTGATGGCAATATGTCCACATATCATACAGTTGTCGGTTTATAGACATGATAATAAAATTAAGTATAAATTTAACTCACAAACTTTCCTCACTTCACTTGCAAATATGGGCTTAATCTGAACCTTTTGTCTCAACTTAATATGTCAACATGATACAAATGTGCTTATGTAAATGACAAAAAATAAACATTGCAAAGAAATTCTCATATCCATTTATCACTGCAAGAAGTATAAAATGTC
This sequence comes from Protopterus annectens, assembly GCF_019279795.1. Taxonomy (NCBI): domain Eukaryota; kingdom Metazoa; phylum Chordata; order Ceratodontiformes; family Protopteridae; genus Protopterus; species Protopterus annectens. The sequence continues at coordinate 1,190,193,546 of NC_056726.1, forward strand.
TGGTAAAAGAAAAGTGAATTTTCAAGAGAAGGTCGCCATCCCTTTCTTTCAAGTCTTTACAGTTTGGAATAAACATCTGCATTTTTACTTCTGTGGGTGTATATGAGACCAATGCACACATTCCCTTCCTGGAAATAATGCTGTATATGTGCATTTTCACAGCATTAAGTCTTTTATTGCACTTTATTTTATTATATATATAACTTAAGTGCACACAGTCTAATCCAATATTTTAACATAATTTAATCCCCGGGATTCAAAAATCTTCTGTGCAGGAACAGGTTATTCCTGCATGGAAACGACCATTTAAGGGCAGTATGGCAGTGTGCCATGCATAGTAATGAAGGTGCACTCCCTCTGCTCCTAAATGGACATGGAGCGTGGACGAGTGCAGGGGGTGTGTCTGAGAGCAGAGCTCTTAAAATACAAATGCCCCTGCACTCAGGAAGTGCCGCTATGCAATTACAATGAGTGAGAATGCTCATAGGAGGCTGCATACCTCCCAACTGTACAAATCATTGCAGAATGTCAAGATTCCCTGCCCATACAGCACCCCATTTGTCGTGGCAAATCACTGGGATGATCTCAGGATGAAGGTTGGTAAATAATGGCATACATTTTAGTGTCAGACTTCAAATCCATCAGAAAATGTATATTAAAACAAACCTGTTACACTAGCAAGTGTCCCAAGTTTATAAGAGCAATGTCCGTAGTTGGACCTCATGTTGTCAAGCTTTGTCCAGATAACATATAAGAAGAGGCTGAGAGGTATGGGGGGTTTTCAGGATGTCTGCCAAATGTGCAGATGCACGCAGGCATCCACAGCAGTAAGTGAAACCTGTCCTTTCCTAGAGAAAAATAGCAGTAGAGAATTTTATTTTGTCAAACAGATTAAATTTAACCGTAGGTGTGCATGTTTTCCATTGCTTAGCTATGCATACTGTAGCTTAAATAGAATAAGAAGATAGATAGCAAGATAGACATAATTGAAGCAGTACTGCAATAGTGTAGTGGTTAGAGTGTTTGCTTTGCGAGCAATAATTCCTGGTTTGATTCTCACTGTAGTAAATTCCATTTTCCACATGAAATCCCTTTATGAACATTTTTATGCTGGATAACCTACTAAATAACATATATTTGTAAACTGGAGTACTGCATTAAGTGCAGATGTGAGGTGTCATTGTAATAATGTGGTAAAAATCCACAGATGAACACAAGTGCCCCCTATGAACCTATTCAGTATACGTACACATGAATCAGGGACACTAAATGCATGTATAACGGATAATGAATGATAAATCCATAGAGTATCCAAACTTACCACTTTCCCAAGACCCATGTTTCATTTCATTCTAAATTAGTGTGGGGGCAGTTTCATAGATTAGTACAAGGCTTACTGCCCTTGTGGGCCATTTTAAGCCTAACCCCATGTAAAAATCAAACCCTGCACCTTGGGTTTGTAAGGTAAACACCTTGACCATTATGCATTAGGCAATGCCAGCCTTAGGTAAGCAGGTTTGCTCATAGCTTAGCATTTTCAAAACCATCCAATCACAGCAAAGTGCAGGAAATTGGCCCTATTTAAACCCAACAGGTGGGAATACATCTCATAACTGGTTGAAGCTTCCTCCTGTAGGCACTATGGCCAGTGTGGGAGAAGGATCGTGCTCCTGGGTGCAGTGCTGGGGCATCCAGGAGTCCAAAGTCATGGCAGGACTCCTTGTTAAAGACCATGAACAGAGACTGCTCTAGGGCCAGTACCAGGGTTCCCAATATAAAGCAAAAGCCTGGGGCTGTCTCACCTGTGACCTCACCAGTGCCACTGGCATCCCTCGAGCTGGTGAGCAGGTCAGGCATCACTATGCCGACCTGAAACAGAGGAAGAGGGAATTCTTGGATCAGTGGATCCAAGAGGTTAGGCAGAGGTTAGGCAGTTGGGTGATGTCTCAGCCGTGTGTAAGTACTCATCCTACTACCTGTTTAATAATTGCCAGCTCATGTATATTATGGATAGGTATGGCTAAATATTCCTCTTATGTCTTTGACAGCAGCAGAGTGGGCTGCGAATCAGGAAGCCCATGCCTGTGGGCTGCAGAGGCTGCATAGCGAGGCAGGTTAGTAATAATCTTGCATGTACTGTCATAAGAAATAAATCTAGAAGTAGTAGAAAGTTAATTACCATTATAAAACCTGTATTGTGTATGGCATGTACTAAATAAGCCAGACAATATGGCAGGAAGTGTCTCGTATAGGTTGTATGTAAACAAAAGTGTAACATCCATGGCAATAAAGGTCTAACTCCTGGACTGCTTCTGTTTACTCTGGTATCATATGGTAATGTAATGTTGCAATCTCTTAATAGTACTGTTGTATTAAGCACTGTTACCCACACTGTGCCACATAAATAAAATGTGTAGGAATGTCTGTATATGACTGTTGTAATGACAAGGTCATATTGTACAACTGAGAGAGACTTAGACAGAAAACAGTGGAAAGATAGTTAATATACTCCAAATAGCACACGCGACTAAGATGTGAAGTGTTGCATTTTTAGCACACGACCATGGTACGAATCCTGGGAGTGATAGTAAGCTGTATGCAGAATCATACTCCACAACTGTACAGATATTGTCAGAAAATCCAGATAATTGGTGTAATTCCTCTGCCTGTCCCCCTGTCCCCCTGGTAAATCAGTTAAATGATCCCAGAAGTGTAGGCAGCAGATAATGACATACAACTGATTGTCAGACATTATAACTGTCAGAAATATATCTATAAGAACAAACCTGTCACTCTAGCAACTCACCAAACTGTTATGAAAGTAATAAGCAAAGCATGTCCCATCCCCACCCCCATGTTGTGAAGCTATGACCAGAGTGTGTGCAGTAATAGAATGAGACGTATGTGCATAATAATAATGTGGAATCTGGCAATATGTATGACAACATTTGGGTAGTGTTAACAAACATTCCCCCCACAGGTCTGTCAGATATGAAAACTGTGCCTAGTGCCAAAAGATTGAAATGCTGGACTGGTACTCTTTATTCTGGTATTGTATGGCAGTGTTTATGTTGGAGTTTCTCTGATTAATAAGGCATTACTCATCACAATCAACCACACAGTGCTACAAAATAAGACTGTCTAGGAAACCCTGTGTGATGCCCGTGACCTGGCCCAGCAATCAAGGAGCCTCAATCCTCACCACTAACACCAGAAAGGGGCATCTCATATAGGAAGAAAGGATAACAAATACACACAGTAAAGTGCAATTTCCCTTAAGTGCACACAGAGATCACAGTCAGTCTGGGGCTGGTCGGTCCCTTGCTCTCCAGGTCCCCAGTAATACTCTCCACTGGCACAGCTACAGGGTCCAGATCTCAGCTTAGTGGACAAGCTAAAAACACTAGCACCCTCTCTGTCCAACCAGTGCTTCATGTCCCTGCCCAAGTAGCTGATGCACACACACAGACACGCACACACACACACACACACACACACACACACACACACACACACACACACACACACACACACACACACACACACACACACAAACACACACTTTGATAATGGTTTATACAACCACACCAACACTCCTGGGGAAGGCTGGCACAGGTTCTCCAGCTGTGCCCCTTTTACCCTGACTATACAGTAGTACCACTTGCCACCACCCACTAATATTTATCAGCTACACAAAGGCCCTTAAAAGGGTGTACAATTATTACTTTGCAATATTATTATCCAATTGGTAGTATAGCCCAGGGCTAAATCTATTAGCGTGGCTTTGTATAATTTTACCAAAGGCATGCAAGTACTCTAGAGACCTTAAATTATCCTAAAAAAGCAGCCACAGTTGAAATGGTTTAAAAATATTTAATAACAAATAGTCAAAACACAAGTCAATACTTTTTACTACACAGTGCTAGTCAAGAGCTCAGAGATCACAGAGAAATACTTAAAATAATTCAGTAGTACAGTTCTGACATCACCGAAAAACACTTAGTCTAATCTTTTAAGTTTCTAGCTATTTCTAAGAGAAAACACAAGTCTATGATAACTTACATATAGAGCAAGACAGTGCTGCAGTTTGGATGGTCAAGACAAAAAAATGCTTCATACTCTCTGATTCTCTGTTTTTAAAATCACATTCCTGGTTAACATTACATCATTTTTCAAACTTCCCTGGGTTCCCCAACTAACAGAAACTACATTTACATTCTTCACCTCTGGGCAGAAACCAGAGCAATAAAGGACATTTATGCATGCAAATTCTGGCCATTAACTCGGGTTTTAAACAACAGCAAGAATTCCTTTATCTAGACTGGCCAGAGTCGACTTTAAATACCAAAGACAGTCATAAAATGCTTGACTTAGTTTCCTTACAGCAGAGTGCACTGTTGTTACATTTATTGCAGTTCCACAGGTAACACTATTTTTACCATCTAAGACAACAAACCTGTGGTTTACATTAATATTTACAGATGACAGAATTATCTCCAAAATTCTATCTGGCTAGGCTGATAGCCTCCATCTATATTCTCCCAATCTGCACACCCTGTAAAAGAGTGTTGTAATTACAAGGTCAGATTGTAAAACCATGGGAGACTTATAGACAGAAATCAGAGAAGAAATACACAGCAATATCTATATGGCACACTCAACTGTGATGTACACTGTTTTATTTTTAGCAGACACAGCCATGGTTCAAATCCTGGAAGTGGTAGTAAGCTGTAATCAGAATCATGCCCCTCAAATGTACAGATTTGTCCAGAATGTCCAGATAATTGGCCCATATCTGCTGCCTGTTACACTGTCTCCCTGGCATATCAGTGTGATGATCTGTGTCATTTAGGCAGCATTTAATGTCCTATAACTGACTGTCAGACCTGTATATATTTGGAAAATGCATATGAAAACAAACCTGTCATTGTAGCAACTCACCAAAGGTTTATGAGGGCAACAGTCAAAATATGTCCCAGTTTCACCTGCATGATGTCAAGACTTGCCTAGAGTGTGTGCAATAAGAGATTGAGAGGTATGTGCATAACATCAACTTGGAATCTGGGAATATGCATAGAAACAGTCAGGTAGTGTTAACAAACAATACCTCCACAGGTATACCAGGTAAGAGGTGTATACTGCAGGTAAAACACAGTTCATGTATATAGTAGTCTACAACCATACCATTGTCCAAACTAAGGCCATAGGGTAGAGTAATAATACCTGTAAGGTACATATCACAGCACTGACTAAGAAAGTAATGAGAACTACAAGGATATACAAGTTGTTAATTGACATCTTTCTCTCCCCCCACTATATTTGCAACAATAATCTTAATACACAACCCAATCGGTCTGTGTACAATTAAATCTATGGTTGGGACATATGTCCTATTGTTTGATAAATATTGAAATTTGTTTCTACGCATGTGCCATGTTGAAATACTCCCACACTGGTGGCATGCTGCCATCAATGTACCTGCATGCTGTTGTAATGCCCACTGTGGTTCCATATATGCATGTTTTCTGTTTGCTATGCAACTGTTCCATATCTAGAGTTTTGGATTAATGGGAATATCTATGCATACTGTTATACCTAATCCTGGAATGTGTTAACTATTACTAACCCACATATGTTTTAAAATGGAAACACCATAGCACGTTTGGGAAGGCCGGTCACAGTGGACCCATCTCTCCCACCTCATCTGACTGTGGCACTGGGCACCAGCATATCTGGGGCTCACCCTGGAACCTCCTTGTCCACTGGTCCTGCACCACCTTCAGATGGAACTGCCTCAGGGGATGGGGCCCACCTGGGAGTGGGCGCGGACAGGATACTATCACCCGTCATCAGGTCTGGGCTCTGGTGCATAGCGAGCTCCACAGGGAGTTCGGAGATCTGCTACACCAGCTTGAGGGCCGTGTGGCACATCTAGAGGGTCAGCCTGCCCCTCATACCCAGCCCCAGCACAGCCATCTTTGGGGCCGTGAAGGTACAGTGGTGACTGCCCATGGGTGGGGACCTCAGTTCCACTGTTTCCATTAGGAGGCTCATGGGCTTCCGGCTTCCAAACACCCCTCCGCATCCAAGTTGTTTACCCCCCACATGTGTCATATACCACCCCTGTATGATGTCTTGTCTGTCTTGTCTGTTATCCTACCCAACCTACCTCCCCAAATATACCTACTATTCCTCCCCAAAATCTCACTCTTACCTTAAAGAAAGAAAAAAGGCAATCTGTTCCCACAAAATAATCTCGCCCCATACATAGCTGTCCATTTCACACACATGTCCGCTGGACACCTGTAACCTGGTCTAATTGGATTCACAACATATTATTGTTGTCCTCACCCCTCTCACAGGGGTATGAGTGAACAAATCTACCTGCAAATCAATGTATATGCACAGCTGTTGCTGTAGAAGAAATGGGCAGCAATGGACCTTCCCTACACTCATCCTGCACATCCCTAGCTATTTTCCCTACTGTCATTCCCTCATTGTGCCACTTTCTCACCACTTTCCTATCAACCCTTTTTCTTTTCTTTTAAAGAAATTAGCACAGGGTTAAGCAGGAGTAAGCAGTTTTAAGTAGCAGTAAGCGGGCTTAAGACTGTTTGGGCGGCGGTAAGTAATGCCTACACAGGTAAAGCAATTTGGAAGCTAAGTATAAGAAACTGTAACCAGAAGTTAGCATTGCTTATCTTCACTCAAACCCATGCAAATGAGCTTAAGTTCATAGGTTCATAGGTTGGTACTAGGCTACCAGCCCTAGGGCCTATACAAGCCTAGCCATAACAAATCCCTGGCTATTTCTTCCCACATTATTTACTTTCCTGGAACCCTGTCTAGCAGGGTGACTGACGTGATCCCTGCAGTGAATTTCCTTTCTCCCATCCAATCATCAAGGTTCCTCTTGAAGAGGTCCAAAGAGGCACTCTGCTTGACATGTATGAGCAATCTATTCCAGAGAACCTATCCCTCAAGCATGTTTTGTTTATTGTGATGACAAGGTTTAGATCCCTGGAGAATGTAGCTCTGAGGGATTGGGATTTCTTTAAGTGTAGCATGCCCAACAGCTCTGGGTTTGACATGGCCTTATATGTTAAGCAGAGATCGCCTCTGAGTAGACAATATGCGACAGAGTATAGCTGGAATTTTTTAAGGCGGTCAGCGTAGGGCGTCTGCTTTAGGCCTGTGATTCTTTTAGTGAGGTATTTCTGAGGCCTTTCCAGTTGTTGCAGATGTCTTGAGAGGTACATAACAAATGGGGCATTGTATTCTATAATGGGTCTAATGAGGGATGAGTACAGTGGGACAATGACCTCCTTTTTTCTGGATGAAAAGCCCTTTGTGATGAGGTGTGCCACATAGAAGGATTTCCTGACTGTTGTGGCGATGTGGTTATCGAAGATGAGACCACTGTCCACCTGTGTCCCTAAGTCTCTTATCACACTTTCTATGTTTAGTGTACTGCCACCTATATGGTAATTCATGGATACATGTTTTTCCCAAAGGGGATAACAATACATTTCTTGGCATTGAGCTTGAGCCCATGGCTCTGGCACCAAGCATCTGTTTCTGTAAGGCCCTATTGTAGAGTATCCACATCATTTGGGGATTCAATAATGGCTCCCAGTTTGCAGTCATCTGCAAACTTTGTTAGCCAGAGTCCCTTAGTGTTGACCTGTACTTCAGAGAAGTAGATGACAAACAAGAACGGCCCCAGGACTGAACCCTGAGGTACTCCACTTGTCACTTGTCTGGAGCTGGATTTGGAGTTGGCTACTTTTACAGTGTGGGTTCTATCAGTAAGCCATTTAGCAACCCATTGGGTGACATAGGGATTAATGCCCAACTTTGTAAATTTATCTATGATTCCAGAGTGTGGGATGGTGTCAAAGGCCTTGGCAAGGTCTAGATAGGCTGTGTGGACCACCTTACCCTTGTCCATGGCTCTGTAGACTGATTCAAAGAAGTCAATCAGGTTCAGGAGACAAGATCGGCCCTTCACAAACCCAAACTGGGTGGGGTCCAGTGTTTGAAGGTTGCCAATGTCTTTGTTTATTAGTTCCATGATAATACACTCCATGGCCTTGCAGATAAGGCTTGTCAGACTGATGGGACGGTAGTTTCTGGGATCCAAGGTGGATCCCCCCTTGTGGATTGGGAGAACTGTAGCTCCGCGCCAATAAGTGGGCACGAAACCTGAGGTGAGGTAATATGTAAGATGTAGATATATGTGTAAAGGTACATACACATATATATATTCATATACATGTATTTATCTACATGTGTATATTGCATTTTATATATATGGCCATCTCTCTCTCTCTCAGTATATGTATATATATATATATATATATATATATATATATATATATATATATATATATATTTATGTCTATATATGTAGAGATCTAGAACTATATGTGTGTGTATATATATATATATATATATCTGCATATGTGTAGACATATATATATATATATATATATATATATATACATATATTTATACATATTCATATATATATATATATATATATATATATATATATATAATTTATATATATTTATATATATATATATATATATATATATATATATATATATATATATATATATATAGGTTCATAGGTAGGTATTAGGCTATCGGCCCTAGGGCCCATACAAGCCTAGCCAAAAAATGTACCCTGGCTGCCACCCAAGAAAATTATTTTCCTGTGCCCTGTCGAGCAGAGCCACAGAAGTGATCCCGGTGAATTTCCCATTTCCCATCCACTATAAATATATATCTATATATATATATATATATATATATATATATATATATATAGATATATAGATATATATATAGATATATATATATATATATATATATATATATATATATATATATATAGATATATATATATATATATATTTATATGGAGTAGAATCATACCTTAGCACCAATAGTCTCAACCTCTTAATGCAAAGGAATGTCATGCATGTATTGCAGGTATAAATGTAGACTGTTGCTACTGTAACAGGGGTTGTCTTATGTGTGTGGGAGGCCACTTCTGCTATTGACATGTATGCCATCAGTTACTGGCAGACATCCTAAGGTCTTCATATTTCAGTACCACGGATATTACAGTAATGGTCCTGGGGAATACAGCAGAGATATGACCAATAAATATGAACGGTCTGACACACTCTGGTCAGTGCAGACATATACACAGAACCCCTTAGTGCAAGACATGTGGACCAAGCCTGACAATGTGGATGTAAATGGGTATATCATATGTCCACACAGTTTATGCATTCACACACCCCTGTCTGTCCTGACACATAATAACTGGTGGTGCAGAGGTCACATGCCCACATACTACCCAATAGTTAGGGCCATACACCTGTATATCATCCCACTGCTTTGTCAGAAATACAGGACAGTTATGGTGGCCCAGCAGCAGTACATCTGACAAATATTTGGACATAACATCACACTGGGTAAATACACTGAGCTGCTAGGCATGTCATAAAGCACTGTGCAAACTACAGGCACACTGCCACAACACCGGCCTACATTTCCTATTGGGGAATACATATGTATCTGCAAATATAGCAGGCTCTACAGGCATGTCACAGCACAGAGTAACAGACACATGTGTGAAAGTGCATACCCACAACCGATGTGAACACAGCCACAGCCACATATGGTAAGCGTGCTTAATATTACAGTACATGGACTGTCTGATCAACACCATCCTCATATGTGCCACTCACACACTAACCCTACATTTACTGGTCCAATACACAGTGTATTCTGATGCCTGACGATGGTATGGGACATGTGCATTTTTGGCACTACAAACATGTAAGCTGATAAGGTACCATACACTGGAGCAGCATGTAACATCAGATAGAACAGGACCAAGAACAATGTCATATACCACAGTCTGTACACAGGGCAAGGTACATATTCGCAATACACACACTGTCGACAATCACCATAAGTACACAGACCTCACTACTGCACACACTATGACCGAATGTTCAGGTTTTGTCCTCAAATATAACCCCTACTATACATAACATGTCTAGCAATCTGATATCTCACTGGCTTGTTACAATAAATGATGGTGTACTGAACATATGCACCTCCTACTGCATGGCATATGTACAAAGGTTGACAGAGTTCTGTCTGGAGGCACAAATACAGGGCCAATATTGACTGGTTGCTGTGATAACCTCATACATTTACTGGTGTAACAGGGTTTTTTGTGACATATGACCTATGAAGGATATGAAGTCCGTAACTCTCTTGGCTGTCACCAGGTACTGACTGCAATCCTCAGACTATGCTTCTGCAGTTCTAAAGATAGGTAATCTGTGAGTAACGCACCACACGTAAGACTCCAAAATCTGGCCAGTCTGCAGATAGCCCTACAGGTGGGAGGTTCCTCAACCACATAACACTGTCATGACAGGTATTAAATCATGTAGACCAGCCATATCCACACAAACCCTGTTAAACCAACATTACTTCAAATGCAGAAAAGCAAGACTTACATACTGTAGTCATGTCTGGAACATCCCCTTCCTGTTTGTTGGCCTGTCTCCACAGTGCATGTTGTTGCAGGTATATCTCACTACCATCTGTGCTGCTGTTTGCCAAACACCGACATGAAGTCATGCTCACAGTGAATGAAAAGGGCCAACAGCCACATGATGTTCCTAGTTATAGGAGTGTGTTTCCATGCAATTGGCTATGGGAATGTTGCCACAGCTGTTCCACATGCAATCAGCTAGTGGGGGACTGCAATTCATGCACAGGCCATCAGCTGATCATGAGCATCACTTACAAAGCACAAGCTGCTGCCTAAGCAAAGCAAGTGTACTTCTCCACATCCACCAGAAAGGGAGTGAGAGAGACAAACAAAGACAAAGTAAGAAAGGGAGGGTGTGGGAGAATAAAACATAAGCATGTTTATGTCACACACTTACCAGTATGGGGTTTCAAACCACTGCTTGACTATGTATTGCTATTTCATTTCTATGCAGTTATTGCATGCACCACAAACCTTACATGTTGAAGAGCTGTCCAAAGGTATATTTAATGGTGAGTGACATTAGCAACAGTGATAAAGGAGGGACAAGGTAGGTGTAGTACATATGCCTGTCCACAAGAACAGGTGTCAAGGACGATACAGCCACACTCTCTTAGGGACTCACACACATTAGCACAGCTGGCAGGGTCATGATTAGAATTCCTAATTAACTAGTTTGCTACACTCCATTATTACGCAGGTATCACATGCACCACAAAGGTTATCAGTGTGATATATGGGCAAAGGGTATGTCAAGTTGTCTGACATCAGAAGGCATGCTTCAACAGGCCACTGGGAGGTGTAGTGAGTGTGAATGGCATCCAACTCATTATACTCCACACACACACACACACACACACACACACACACACATGTTTGCCAGTACTGACATGCATTGCTTCAAAGGTGTGTAATGGTTGACTATGCCAGAAGGGTGTACAAGGCTAGGTAAAGGGTATAACTTGGCATCAGGCCATATGACAATGGTCTGCAGTGTGGCTCAGGGGTGTAGTCTCTGAATTGGCCCACACAGGTGGGTATTGCATTCACCATCCACTCATCAGGGTTACTATTGTGAGTGGACAGTGCTGTGCAACGCTTGCCATGTATGTGTTCTATATTCCATAACATGGATGGAGTCTGGGATGTGCACACATCCCACATTCATGTTTTGTGACATGGGTAAGTGTACCTGGGGTGTCTGGGGTTTGTTGAGTGGACAGATTGTTATCATCTGATGTGCCATTCCTGACCTCATGTGTTGAGAACTGGTAATGGAAACCAGGTTGACCCTGCACCTACATTGACAGCATGATACAGGTATTCATCTGTCCATGCAGGGCATGTGTATAAGGCATGGTGTTTCCTTTGTGGGTTACATTTGCTGACTCTACAGTTGTTGCAGGTGTCCAGTGGGGAACATAGCAAAGGACCATTATATGCAATGATTTGCCTATTGTAGGAATGGGACAGGGTACCATGTCATCTGTAGTCCACTGCAATCACACCATGGTTACTATCTGTGGGCAATATGCAGGGAACTACTAACATAGTGTTTTTTGCCTAGCCAAGTGTGTTTGTGTATGAGACATGGGTGGAGAGTGTTCTCTGGGTAATACAAGGTTTGCCTAAGTTGTTCGCCACTCCATGATGTCACATGTAGAGGTATGGAGTATCTACACCAGAATCTCTGCTGTTTAACATCTGTTGTCCTTGTAAGGTGGTGGACATTGTGACATATAATAGGCCCTCCATATAAGAATTCTGCAAAACCCGCTCCACAATGAGTCCTGTTATTACACACTCACAGCTAGCTCTGCACAGGATATTAGTGACAAACACACACACACACACACACACACACACACACACACACACACACACACACACACACACACACACACAGTCTTACAGTTGCCATGTCTGGGATTATAATTCCTATCTAACTAGTACATCACACTACAACATTACACAGTTATAGCACATGCCACAGAGCTTACTGAGCTACTCTTTCCCCAAACGTGCATTTCAAAGTGAATGACATCAGCAGCCCTGCCAAAGTAGGGCAATGGAAAGTGTAGTGACTGTGAATGGCCTCAAAAGCATTGATTCCTACACAGACAAACACACACACACACACACACACACACACACACACACACACACACACACACACACACACACACACACACACACACACACACACAGTTTCATAGTTGCTATGTCTGGGATTAGAACTCCTACCTAACTACTACATCACACTATAGCATTATGTAGTTATAACATGCACCACAGAGCATATACAGCTAGTCATTCACTAAAGATGTATTTCAAGGTGAATTACATCAGCAGGCTTACAAAAGTATGTCAATAGTGAGTGCAGTGTCTGGTGCATGGGCCATAAACCATTCATCTGGAAGCAGACACACAACACTCAGGTGCATACAGGTTTAAATTTAACAGGTACATGTATAAAACTGCTAGATGAATAATGACTAATACAGTCATGTTACACAGTTATCACAAGCACCACAGACACCATAGTGCTGAGGGATACCAGAGGCAAATGTCTTCAGTGATTTACATTTGCACATCATGTTGTTTTAGCCAATTGGATGTGTGATGGGTAGGACAGGCCTCATGATGGGAGGATCTTTTCACTGTCCATCACTCTCTTCCACACATCTATGTATGTGTAAGTTTAGCCTATTATAGTGTGTTGTCCTTCAATATATGTGTGTATTCCTATCCAATGTGTGTGCAAAGCATGACTGGTGTATAATGTGGAGTGTGTGCACAAACATCTGTGACTTTCAGATATGTATAGTCCACTGCTGTTGCCAGACATGGGGTTCTAAGTGTGGGAACATGCCCATTATGACCATTCATTATTTTGTTGTTAGACATGGGCTTCGTTTCTCTACGTGTGGAAGCATCTCCAGAATGACCTTCTGTATTGAATATGTGAATCCATTCCAGGTAGGTTGTCCTCCAGTGCAGGCTTTTGTGTTCTACACCTACAGCTAGAAACTTATTTCTGCAGAATATCTGTACATTTGCTGAAAATATGGGGTCCACATGGGCAAAGGATAGTGGGTCACTGTAGGTAATTGTGTCTGTGCTGCTTCTGCTACATGGTTTTGGTGATAGCAGAGATATTCAGACATATGTACTATTTTACACTGTGATGTTTTGTGTCATCATCTACTGTCAGGTATACATATTTGCTTGCAGTAATTTCCTGGGAAACACAGGGGAATGAAGCTGTGTCCAGGGGTCTAAATCATATGCTCGAAGGTTGAAAACTTTGGATGTTAAATAATCAAATTGAAATGTTCCAAATTTCAAACATCGAACACATGATTAGAAAAAAAAAGAAATGGAACTTACCTGACTGTTGTAACCACTGGAGCAAGACCCCTGCACCTCCCATATGGGGGGCTGTGCCCCCCACACCCCCTGCTCTTTAAATATACCAACTCTGAAACCGCACTATAACACAGTAAAGGGAAGATTTCACTTACTGCACTGTAGTGTGGTCTCAGAGTTGGTATATTTAAAGAGTGGGGGGTGTGGCAGGGGTGGAGGTGCAGGGGGCCTTGCCCCCTGCCTACAACAGTTAGTTTTTTTTTTAATCATATGTTTGATGTTTGAAAGTTCGAACTTTTAAACTCGATTTAACGTTCATAGTTTTCAAATATTGAACATACGATATAGACCCATGTCCAGTACTTTGGTCTGCAGCCTACATATTATTGCGCAATCACACCATTCTGGAGGGGAAGCTGCAGACACTTGCTGATGGGTCTGCATAAATGGTTCAACACATTGGTAAAGTGGATATTTGAGGATCCCATGCTTGTACATCCATCAACGTGACAGTATGGCCATATCCTGCTGTGGCCATACCTTACAGCTGTACAGATTCACACAGGTTACCCAAAGGCAGGGCTCATATTTATGATCATTACCCCTTCACATTGTGGTTTACAAGCAGGTTTGTAGCCACCCATTCCTGTGTTTGCAGGCAGGGATATTATGTGCACACAACTGAGTTTCAGACTTCACACACTCCATGGCGTCCATGCTCCTACCCCCTCTCTGTTATTCGATCCTCTTCCAAACATTATGCAAACATTATCTGATAAGTTCCCTATAGTTATCACTTCATCCCAGCAGTATTTTGAAGTTTGTCCACAGTTCATGCAAAAGGACATGGTGGATATGTTACTGGGATTTGTAGACATGCCCTTGCATTTGGTTTCTCTGGACTGTGTTATGCTGTTATTTGGGATTCCATGAGATAACATACATTGTCAGTATGGATGAGACACAGACCTTTGACAGAGGACTGTAGGGCATTTGGTAGTGATGCAGGCCATATGTAGCAGGCCATTGCATTGTGCCACTCCTACAGTCCCAGGCTGCAAGCCACTATATTCCCCTGGGGTGAGAGGGTAGGTGTGCAAGATGTTAATGTCAACAGTTTCTGTCATTATTTATCCAGTGGTGTGGATGCTGGCAGTGTGCTACTTGCAGCTAGGGACACACCTGCATAGGACACCTCTTCAGCATGCTGCATTCTCTGGCTATTTCCATACAGGGGGGGGGGCATATTGTACTCATTCCCAACAGCAGGAATATGACCTGTAAGGTACCTGTGGCTGATGGTGGGGTGAGCTGGGTGCATGTGTGCTATGGAAACTACTTACAGCTGACTCACAGATATACGAGGGGCATTCCACTTATGCTAGCTTGTGCAGGGACATCAGCATTTTCTCAATACTTCATACCTGTTACCTTTGTGGTCTGCCATTGTTTGGCCAGATGACATTGGTATTCCATACTACAAATGCAACTAATGTGCTGCTAACCTGTATGTACAATTCCAAAGGTGTGTCCATTTGACAGTAACATTTTATACACTATCTGTCTAGGGTACTTACACCTGTGTGCTGGTTGTATGTCTGGGCCCACATTTATGCCATGTCCATCTTTCAGATGGTGACAGATATTACATCCAAACAATTACTATGGCTTACTGCTGAAATGTGTATTGCTGGGATGTATTGTGTTTGGCACTGCAGTTGTGAGAACTTGGCCCTGTCATCGGCAGTACTGGCCAATGGCCACCAGGACAAAATCCACCATGTCTACATGCTGACCACTCTCACACAATATACAACACATACCAACCTAACACACACAGCCCTGCATATTGTACATGTGCTGAAATCTATCCTGATACTTTGTCCAGCTCAGGTAATCTGTGCTCCACTGTTATCATACCTACACGTACATGTTACTACATGTCTACATAGGATTGTGAGGGGGGCACACCTGACAACTGTACACAGAACTAACTTCCCACTGCCTGACCTGTTGTAGTCTGTCTATGTAGGTCTGGAGGAGGACTGTTCTCCATAGCCATCAATCAGAGGCCTTAGCACAGCCTTTCTTTGTGTTTGTCTATGCCTGTCCTGCTGGCTGAGACTGTTGTTGGGTATGTGAGCTTCACTGACTGGCATGTGTGTGTCCTATGGACACACATTTGGCACACCACATTTCCTGCAGTGGGTTTTGTCATGTTGTCTAGTACTGGCTACCATGGTGATGCCAGTATTTGTTACAGATTTCATGCTGCCAATATAGGTGTCTGCTATCTGCTGGCATCACATTCAGCCTCTCGAATCCCTTGCATGCTCACATTCATACCATAGATACAAGTAACAAAACATACTACTCCATTCAGCAATTGATAGGGAGAGTGACTTACCTTGTGGCTGTGCCAGTATTGAGGATCGTGCTGGAGGGCTGACTTTGTCAGATGCACATAGTACACTCCCTATACATGGTTAAGCACAGGTAGTGTCACATTTGGCATCCCTTTTACTGTATATGCGAGTCAGAGAGAGGTGTCATTTTCGTGGTTCCTACCATGTCAGTGTATGCACTATGCATTGCCTCTTTGCCAAGGCCTAGGCACACTGGGCATACCTCCTTCTGCCTACTGGGGCAGGTTCAGGTTATTTCTCCTCCAAGTCACTCTGTGCCTGTGCAGGCCTTGGCAATGGTGGGGGGCTGTGTGGCCCTGCCACCTGCTGTTCCTGCTGCAGCTGTTTCCGCAGGATAATATTGTGTAGCATGGCACATACAATGACAATCTGGGTACATATAACTGGTGAGTACTGCAAGGCTCTACTGGATATGTCCAGGCACTGGAACCATGACTTGAGCATCCCAAACACATGGCCCTTTATGATTCTGGTCTGGGAGTGTGCCTCATTATGGAGTACTTGTTCAGATGTGTGTGCATTTCTGATGGGTTTCATCAGCCACAGCTCCAGTGTGTAACCAGAATCCCTCAGTAGGTGGCCATAAGGGATGTCCCCATTGGCAAATCTCTGGTACACCTGCATCATATGCCAGATGTGGGAGTCATGATAGCTTCCAGGGCAGCCAGCACAAACATTCACGATAATCCCCTGGGCATCGCACATGACCTGGCAGTTGATGGAGGGGAAGCCCTTGAGGTTGATGTAGACCCTACTCCGCTCACTGGGTGGTGATTTGATGTGTATTTGCATGCAGCCTATAGCACCCACTACCTCAGGGTATTCTGCTATTTGGTGGAAGAGATGCATATTGCTGTTTCAATGCCTCACAGGTGTTGAGGAAATATATGTGCTCACCGGCATGTGCTGACATGGCATCCAGGAACTGGCGGAGTACCCTGGATGCTGATGCCTGTGAGATCCCCATGATATCCACAGTTGGCCTTTGGAAGGTACCTGTGGCTAGTATTCTTAGGCTATACATACCTTGGTATCCACTGGGATGCGTTCCCCTCTGTTGGTTCTGTGTGTGAGGCATGGACGGCACAGCTCAACAATTTGCTGTAGAAGGTCCCTGTCCACCCTATAGTGCTCCACTATCTCCAGCTCATTCAATCAATGGTAGGTTACACTGGGTCTGTGCACTCTTTTCCTTCTCTCCACTGTGGGTTGGTCATCAGCATTCTCATCCTCACCACCCTCAGCCTCTTCCACATTTTGATTTATGAGAGCTAATGCAGCCCCTATCATTTTGTTGCTTTTGTTAGGTAATATTTCCCTGTTTGTGTGCACCGGTGGTGTAGAGTGCATGGGAAAAAAACAGAGGGGAAGGTGTTTGATAGTTTATAGTAGTGTTCTGGGCTGGGCTGGTCTGCTGCCTATGTAATTGGCTGATTCTGATACATTTCACCTGCCAGCTATGCTAGTTCTCCTTGATTGCCTTCCTACTGCTATTTTCCCTTCCCATTGCCTTCCTGTTTAAGCCTAGAGGTGCGCCATGCAAACACAGTGCTCAGATGTGAATGGAGCTGCTATTTCTTGGTTTACTTTTTTTTTGTTTAAAACCCGGTGCGTGGTGCACCCACTCATTTAGGCAGTGTAAAGTGTGTTTGGCAGCTTCAGACACACCCCTTACTTAGCTCTGCTTAGCTTAGGGCAAATCCAAGCCACAGGGATCCAATAAGCTTACAGTAGGCCTGACACACCCCTCTATGATGTCAGCTAGCTCTTAGGCTTGCACCAACATCTTCCTGCTCCTAAATGGTTGGATGCAGGCTAGTCATGAGGGGAAATCTGTGATTCAGTATCATTCCCCATATTTGCATAGGATTACCTTCTAATGCCTAGTTACAAGTCCCACACTGAACCTTCCCCCTTAGCAGTCACTATTCACTGGCCTTGTTGTCTTCTCCCTGCCATTGACATTGACTATAACGGCAAAATTTTGATTTTGCAGGTAAGGCTTTTTTCAGGGTTTTTTTTTTTATTTTCAGGCCAATCCCATTTGTGCACGCTGCCCTAAGCTTAAACGGCCGATATCAGCCAAAAAAAAATAAAAAATATTTATATTTTTTGCTACTGTTTTCCATGCCAACGGCCATATATTTGACCATTGACATGCTTTACACATTATATACACCCTTTATTTGGAGCTGTCATGGCTACGTTTTGTAGTTTGCAGAAATGTACTCAGTTACTAACCAAGTACATTTCTGCAGGTTACACTAGTTTTGCACGTATGGCTGCCAGCTTCCTGGATCACAAATTCACCTAATTTGCATGGCTTTCACCTGCAATTGGGGTAATTTGTATACAGGATCTGCGTCCATGCAGGAATAGCTCAGGAGCACTCGTGCACATCCTGGGAGCTTGTTTCTGGATCTCTCAGTGTCCATATTGCCTCCAATGCACGCCATGCAGACCTTGCTGAATCCTGGGGAATGAGTTTACTTTTACTGAATCAGTTTACAAGTGATATGTAGAAACAAAGAAATATATGCTATTACTATTAAATACATCTAAGCAGGGCATGTAAATGTCAAACTTCTTTAGAAGCAATCAGCGATAGTCTATGTTTCTACAAGAAAACTTATAAACTCAAGTTCAATGAGACCAAACAACGAACCTGTAGTGCCTGGCACAGAATCAAGACAAAATCTGCATAATGAAATGCCAGGGTATGGACACTTACCTGATCTATGACAATAGGCAGTAGTGATACCATTTCACAAAGGGGTGGGTCAAATAAGAGCCAATCAATTTTAGTCCAACAGCCTGATTGTTATTATGTGTGAAATCATGGTCAAAATGGACTTCATTCAACATGAAGTAGGGAACTTACTCCTTTTAGATGTGGAACAGTATGGGTTTACTAAGGAGACATGTTTGCCTTTTGCAACTTGTGTTAAGAAAATATTACATGATTTAACTGAAAAGTCAAACAGCTTTAAGTGTATTGCAACATGCCACTGTGTAAATAGTCTGTTTGGTGATGTGACCTTTATGCTAATTATTTTTTTTATGTTGGTAAAATAACAGAAAATTGAAAGAAAGGTTATCGGAATATCTTTCAGATACACATAGAAAGTTCTTTACTAATGCTGCTACCAAACATATTTCAAAAACAGGTAGTAACTCTGCTTTTACTTTTAAAGTGATTACAAACCCAAAAGATTGTATTATTACATTAGGTGCATAAATTGCAGAGTGCTGATTTGACACAAGGCTTGAATATTTCTGTAAGTACTAATTTTGAAGAAGAGACATTATAAGTTATAAGATTTATCAGTGTTTATCTATTTATTTTTAAACAGTTTTACATATTTTATGAATGGTCTAAATTAGGACATCATTTTGATTTTTAATTATTTCAGATGACTGTTATAGGAACTGTCTGTTTTGCCAAATTTCTTTTTAATATTTCAAACAATATACCAAACTAGTTAAAGAAGATAACAAGTAGCATATAAACAACCTATAATGATAACTGGACAATGTAAACAAAATGTAACTATATACAAATAGAGAGAGAGAGAGAGAGAGTGTAGGGCATATATATATATATATATATATATATATATATATATATCTATATATATATATATATATATATATATATATATATATATATATAGGCCTGCTTTCACTTACCCGACTCGAATTCTTCAAAACTTCATTAATCTGAAAGCACGGACTGCCAAAATCTTTTCCCTGTAAAAGGAAACACTTGGCCACCATGAGAAAACACCTAAATGTTACCAAAACTAAACCCACCAAAGTGGGAGGTTTTGCCCCTATGCCCCCCCACACCCCTACTTTAATATACCAACTCTGAGATTGCACTACATTGAAAAAGGGCAAAGTTCACCATGGTGGCCAAGTAGTTCATTTCAAAGGGAAAGGATTTTGGGAGCACATGATTTTGGATTAATGAAGTTTCGAAGAAGTGGAGTCAGGTAAGTGAAATTCACACAAATGTAATTTCGATGGGTTGAAGTAGACCCATATATATATATATATATATATATATATATATATATATATATATATATATATATATATATATATATATGGGTCTACTTCAGTTTATCAAAGTTTCAAAACTTCAAAACCCATATGGCCGAGATCATATGATTGAAGTTTTGAAACTTCAAACACTTTGTATTGAGATCACTGTGCAGTGCAGAACTCAAGATTTACCATTTTCTTTAATGTAGTGTGATCTTGGAGTTGGTATATTTAATTATCAGGGGGTGTGGGGGTGTAGGAGGTTTGCCCCTCTGCAAAAATGTAAAGATAACATATTTTATTAAGTTTTAGTGTTTTTTATTTTACTTTCAAAGTTTCAAAAATTCAGTCATATGGTCTCTGCCATATGGGCTTTGACATTTTGAAACTTTGATAAACAGAAATCAATCCATATATATATATATATATATATATATATATATATATATATAAATATATATGTATATATATATATATATATATATATATATATATATATATATATGTATATATATATATATATATATATATATATATATAGACAGAGAAAGAAAGCGATTCCCATTTTTATTTTTTATTAAAGGGAGAAATGAGACGGATAACATAGAACAGGCAAGTATATGTAAGAGTAAAAGTTGAAAAAAATAATATTAGCAAGATTATTAT
Source organism: Protopterus annectens (assembly GCF_019279795.1). NCBI lineage: Eukaryota > Metazoa > Chordata > Ceratodontiformes > Protopteridae > Protopterus > Protopterus annectens. The sequence goes on from NC_056726.1 coordinate 1,190,214,645, forward strand.
TATTAGTGACAATTTGTTATCGAAGATGAGAATTTATGAAGTAATATCAATGATTATTTTCCAACTGACTATGAAGATGGAAAATTTGTTTTAGTGAGAACTTAAAGATCTTGACATTTTTATTTGCCATTTCTTTGAAAGAAACCCAAGATAAATTTGTATAACCAAACCATTTTTATAATGTAAAATCTGATTATCATTTTTATCAAAATATAAGTGGAAGATTTTTGGAAGAGAATGAATATTGATAATAGCATACTTTCATGTGATGATTTTGTCATGAAAATCTAGATTAATAAGTCTGTTTTGTTTAATGACTTCTATACAGGAGTTGAAAATTTATGACTTCAAAGAATGCTAATTAAATCTGAATTGTCAAAGCCACATAAGTTACACATTGGTAAGGTATTAAAGAGAACAGTCATTAATTTAGAAGAAGTTGCAAAATGTAATATTTAAAAATCATGCAGTGGGTATAAACTTTTTTTAGAGGAATGGATTTAAACTGAATTTATTAGGTTTAATAATCTCATTATGTGAAGGAAGGGAGTCAATTTTTCACAAACACATTGGGACAATGGTAGTGCTGTTGTCTCTAAGTGAAAAGGCACGTGTATAAGGGTTAGATGTTGGCTTTTAGTTAAAATGCAGAATCAAAATTTGCTGAAAGAACTATTGTCTATAGATTCAGGACTCAAAGCAGGAAACTGTTTTGGAATCTGGCTCCCAGTGTAATCCTGTATGTAGATAGGCCTTGTACCAAAAATGTCTTGTGCACTGACAATAGGTCTTTCAGAATCAGAGCAGACTAACACTGAGAATAACTCTTTCAGAATCAGTCTCTTTGTGTATTAAATATGAGATTTGATTTAGAATGGACATATAATTTTTGGTTGGTACATAAACTGGATTAGTTTACTTGATGAAAAGGAAAATTGTTTAACTAAATCCCATATCAGTTTGTCTTTAATTAATGTGAAATTAGATCTAGCGTTTTGTTATTTAACATGAAATTAGGATTCTTATTTATTGGTTGCAATAACTCTTAATGAGTATTTAAATTTAGAATGCTTATTAATTTCCACAGGAGGTTATTTTTTTTGTTATAAAAGTATGAATTGTAATACTTTTGTGATCCTCTTGTTTCAAAAATTGAATGGACATAAGATTGCAACAATAAGCTTTTACAAAATTGTGCCAAATTTTTACTCATGTAGCTTGTCAGGAATTTGAATTGGGTGTATTTATTATTTTTAATAAATTACTGGCAATTATATATGGAAAGATAAGGTAGCCCTAGGATGCCTTGTGATCTGGATACTTTTAATTTATTATATGCTATTTTTATTAATTTAGAAGGCCAAATAAATTTGGATAATTGTGTATTCATTTTTTTAAATAGTTTGTTAGGAATATGATAAAAGGTAGACATAAAATGAGATAAAATTCTGGATAAAACATCCATTTGATTATCAGTATTTTAGAAAGAAAGAAGTTTAATTTTTTTCCACCTTGCAAAGTAATGTTTGACCCAGTTTCCCCAAGATTGTTATTAAAGTGTAATGAAGGATCTTGGCTGAATTCCATTCTTAAGTATTTCAAATATGAACCTAATTTAATGTTATTACAGTATAAACTTTCAGTACAAATACTACAAATAACAAAATCCCTTTGTATGTAAAATGGATAGTTCTAAAATCACAGATGCATGGTATCTTCATAAATAAAGCATCCTTCCATAAGAGCCAATATGTTGAAAAAGAGCTGGAGCTTAAAAGAATCTTGCAGATCAGAAAGTAAATTAGCTATTCAAAATAATAAAAACATAATCAAACAAATTAAGGAAATGAACAAAACAGCTAAATCTTCTATACCTCTCACAATGTACTTGGTATGCATTTAAATGCCTAACTAAATGCTCAGAGTGTGCACAGAAACCTTCAAAAACCTTTTCTAGATTAATTAAAGCAAAAGTTCCTCTCCCCTCAATAATAACTATTAATTATTATTATTATTATATTTATACTATATATATAATTATACTATTATTAATTAACTGTCCCACGGTGGTGGTGTTGCGGTAGCGTTGTCGCCTCACAGTAATACGCTGTCCAGTTCGATTCTCAGCTAAAGCGTCTTCTGTGTGGGGGACATGCGTGAATGGGCGAGCCTTCATTGAAGGTTGTGCGTCAGGGCTGGTAACTCGGCATGTAAAAATCAACTACCAATCATTAGTGGACCGGAGTTCTGCTGTGGTGACCCCTAACCGGGAAAAAGCCGAAAGACACACACACACTCTCACACACACACACACACACACACACACACACACACACACACACACACCCTATTATTAATTAACTATTAATAACTATTAAACATGAAGGTAAAATGTTCCACTCAATCACTGAAATAATATTTTTAAATCTATTTACTTACAATTATACTCTGAACATAATATTAACTCTAATCCAGTGAAGCTCCATCATTACTTAAAACAACTAATTTCCAAAAATTGAACTCCCAACAACAGAATACTTGATTGCACCCTCCTCATTACAAGACAATAATAATATATTTAAACACCTAAAAATGTGATGGCTTAATTTCTGAATTCTATAAATGTTTCTCAGCAAAGATAGCTAAACTATCATTAAATCTATTCAATGTGATTAGATCTAAAGAAACCTCAGATCTATATAAATAGCTCTAGGACAAAAAGCCAAGTCTCATTTCTGAAGACCTACTAGTTAGAAATCAATGACATTTATACATGTTGATTTAAAACCCTATGCATTCTTGCTAGCCTACAGACTTAAAACCATCCTTCCATCAATCACATCACCTTTTCAATCAGTGTTTTTATAAAATAAACAAACCACTGGCCATGCAATAACTTTAGAATCATTACAAGCCTATAGCAAAGACAAAAATTACAACTATTTTGCTTTAATTATAGATGCCTCTGAGGCATTTGATTGTATGAATTTAAATTTTGTATTCTAAGCTATGTGATACTAGAACCTTTCAGATAATGTTATGAAAACAATAAGGGACGTATATAAATGTCTTTACTGAGTTATTAATTAATAAATCTCAGTTAAATCTCATTCATATTATTAATGGTACTAGACAAAGTTGACCTCTCTCTCCCTATTTTTAATCTACTGTATATATTGAGGCAGTTTTTGTGTCATTAATACAAAAAATCCTATTGTTCAACTCTTAGATTCATCAAGATCCCCATTCTGATAGCTATCTTTGCAGATGATATAGATGTATATTTCTCCTCCTTGGAAACAGCTGTCTGAGAGATTATCAATCGAATATCCATTTACTCTAATTTTTCCAACTACAAATTCATTTTAAATGAATCTACAATATTGTCCATTAATATAAACTGCATAGTTTAATTTATAGCATCTTCTTTCTTTAATAGAGTATGACTCAGGGTTCAGTTACAACATTTGAGTTTTAGAAGATGGTATAATGTACAATGTAATCTTGGATTGATCTAAAAAAATTGGTTCTATGCTGTAGTACGCTATTTTGTCTAAGAAATTACGTGGAATAAGAAAAAAATGCATTCTTCATCACATTTTTTTGCAATGGAAATAACATGCATAGTTTAGATTTGCTGAGTGGTCATTAAAATTTGTATAGGATTCAAACAGATAAAAAATTTAGATTAGTTCTAAAATAGCTGATGTGGCATTAAGGGTGTATGACTTAAAACTTGTAGTTCTGTCTGTAAAGAGATTCCTAATAGAGTTCTAATCCCCCTTCCCAAAGAATGTGGTAACAGTTTTAAAACTTGCTTAAAATACTGTGTATCTTAATGATAAATGCATGTTGAATGTAACATGAAACACGGGTATTTAAGAATAATATAGGTCTATCATAAGTGTCATTTTCAATAATTATGCAACACCATCTACCATCTTGATCAGCAGCAGTACTTTGAATGTAGTCTAGTTAAAAATATTTGAGTAGAATAACTACTCCAGCGCTGTTCTGATTATAGACAGCTGCTATAATACTTTTAAGCCAAATTTTTCTAAACTGATTCCATTTATTTGAAATTATATGAGTTTCGTGTAAGAAATGAAGATAAACTTTAGATTTATAAGATAACTGCAAGAATAGTTTTATCGTTTTAGATTGCTGAATACCATGTGTGTTTCATGATTCTAGGGACTACTTTCAAAAACACAACAGATATTAAAATGATATATGTTTACTTGATTTACTGGCAATAGGAGATTTGATAAGTGAGAATTGTTACCCGGTTGGTTCAAGAAAATATTAAAGTACAAAAGCACAATTATTTGTCAAAATCTGGTTAGGAATAGTATTATAGCCAAGGAGAAAATAAATGAGACAATAAATAAAAATGCCATGCGCAACTCTTCTCTGCAACTCCCTAGGTCTAACCCTAAAAGCCTGTATGTGGGAACAAGAACTAAGGTGTGGATGACAGGAGTTTAATGTAGTGTAGAAAGACAAAGTTAAAAGACTGGCTTTGTGAATAGCAATGTGTTGAGCTTCTGTCATGTGCATCTCACCACGTGACACACACACAATGACTATTTTATATTTATTAAATGGGTCTACACTTTGTGCAGAGCTGCAAAACAAAAGTAAACAGCAATGAAAGCATAACTTGTCAAAGTAGATACTAATTAACCAATCCAAGATGGCAGAGCTATTCAGGAAGCTATAAAGCAATCATGTACGCTGAGTGTAGCCCTTTGCCATGAACTCTAAAACCTATTGGAATACAGGCATCATCATTCTTAGAAAAAAAAGCAATGTTAGGGGCTACTGCTACTGCTGTCTTCCATGTGTATGTGCAGCAGGCTGATATCTGTGATGCTGCTGCTGATGGACCTCAGCCAAAGAGAAGAAGGGTGTTCATATTCCTTTTAATATATCATAGACTGAGTGAAATCAGAATATTATAGTGGTACAAGGTGGATAGGGAAACAATCCAGGAACTCTGCAACCCCTACCACCTCTACCTCAGACCCAGGGTAAATTGAGGAGAACCTTCACCAGTCAAAACTAAGGTATGTGTAGTATTAAAGATATTAGCTACTGGCACATTCCAGAGAATCAGGAGATATACTAGGGGTGAAACAGTCCTCAGCCTCCAAAATATTGCATCAATATCTGAATGCTATGCTTGAACATGTAAGGGAGTACATCTATTTTCCCCATACCTCAGAGGAGAGAGCAAAAACAATGCAGAAATGTTATGTTGTGACACACTTCTCTGAAGTTTTTAGGGTCATAAACTGCACACACATAGAAATAAAAACTCCATCTGTTGAACAAGGAAGGTAATAATCAACAGGAAGTGGTTCCTCCCAACCAACTGCAAGATTGTTTGTAACGCCTGAGGGATCATCATCAATGTGGGTATGGGCAACCCAGGCAGTTTTCATAACTCACACATATGCCACACCTCTCAGCTTTATGCAACATTTGCTGGGGGTGATGTCCCACAATGCCATTCACTGGGGGATGCAGGTTATGCACTGAAACTGTGGGTCATGACACCCATCTGAAATGCACACCTCCCCACCGAAGAAGGATACAATGACGCCCACCCTGAAACTAGAAACATCTTAGAGCATGTGCTTGGCAAGCTGAAGTCCTGGTTCTGTTGTCCAGACACATCAGGGGGTACCCTGCAGTACACACCAGGCACCTGCACAGAAATAATCACAGGCTGTGCCATGTTGCACAATATCATCTTGAGGAAATAGCTGCAACAGGGATAGCAAGGGCCAGTAGCACAAATACCTGGACCACAGGCAGGGCCAGAACCTCCAACACATACAAACAAGGATTCTGAAGGACAACTTCCAGCTGCAGAGGGAATTGGCAGACATAGTCATCTACAATATTCCCTCACCTTGGCTAAGAGGCAAAGGACAACACACACACTCACCACCTAAGAATTACACATAATAACCTAAGCACATACAAATAGTAAATCTGATGCCAGCTATCATCCACAACCTTTACGTCCCCACATAATGGCTGTGTACTGATAGCATCAGACATAGAGAGCCCCAAAGGACACAAGTTGTGTCAGCAGTAATATCACAGTAAGTGTGGAACCTGTAGTATAAAAAAAATGTGTGTGAAGATAAAAGTAGCTCATATACCTGCATACTGTTAGTCGTAAATTTACTCAATCAGAACCTGTGTGAGGTGTCAAGCAATGACATTAATAGCTTATATAACTGATAAGTGCTATAAAAAGCTATGGGTTTTAACCAATACCTGCAATGAGCCAATTATTTACCCACTGCATATAAAACAGTCAACAGGCAATTGTACCAACAGTTTCACAAGTAGAGCAATAAGCAGTAATGCACTATCACTTATTTGAATGCATGACTTACAGTACTAAGTGAAATGACCAGTCAGAAATGAGCATGTACAAAAAACATCCCAAATATTCTTCTGTAACACATATGCATAAAACCAACATTGTTTGAAAGACTCACTTAGCTATCCACTTTGTGCATCAGACATATATGCAAACCTAAGACAAAACAAAATGTACAAAAGGAATGGCAGTCATCATCAATTGGACAAAGTGGGGGGAGGGGGGCAGACGCCAAGGCTGACACCAAAGTAGTGAGTGTATGAGAGTAAGAAATACAGACATTCTTTACAGAAACAGGAGATGTATCACAATCATCATTAAGGTTTACTTAGCCTGTATGCGTGAGTCGATATGGGTAATTTTTGTGAAATGTGTGTGTGTGTGTGCGTGTGTGTGTGTGTGTGTGTGTGTGTGTGTGTGTGTGTGTGTGTGTGTGTGTGTGTGTGTGTGTTTGTGTGCGTGCTTGTCTGTATGGGTGTGTGTCTGTGTGTCTGTGTGTCTCTGTATGAACACAATCAAGCTTTGTGCTAGCTCTGTGCTGTCCTAGCATGTCCGACAGGTGTTAGCCATACATGCTACAGTTATCAGTTCAGTGTCATCGCTCCTGAATGTGAGAACTTCCTCTGCCAGGAGTTGCACTGCCACTTCCATGTCCCTGATTCAATGTGGGGGTGCCACCTGAATGTGATTAATGTGTGCTAGATGAGCTCTTTTCATGGCTATGTACAGGACCATGACTCCGTGGCCTACCATATCTGCAAGTGGACACATCAATCTCTGACAAGGCAGTGTAAGTAGGAGCACTATGAGAGTGGGGTCTGGAATGTCATGTTGGCTAACACCAGAGGATGCTATGGCTCTACAGACACATAGATGCTGACACTCCCCCAGCAGATGCTCTATCACAGACACTGCCCATCCAGTGTATTACTCATCCTATCCAAGGAGTCATCCAAAAGGTTTAGGCAGTCACATCAGAAAGTGCCACATTTAGGACTCCCTCTCCCTCTTTTGAGGCCCTGGTGGAACATGCATGTGCCTCTATTATGGCCCTAAACATATGTATGGTGCCATGTAATGACACAACAGCATCAGTAAAAGGGTGGACAGTAGGCCTCCTACGAGCATCTCTAGCAACCTTCCTGTGTGGTACCATACCCTCCTGATGGCTATGGGTAGACTCAACTAGCTCTGCAATCAGTGTAACCACACTACCCTGATCAACTGTGCCATCCACAACCTGTCCTATATCAGAGGGCTCATTGGAATGGGTATGCGTAGGCATACTGATGTGTCTGAAATAAGGCCAGTGGATGTGTGAGCCACAACCTCAGTGTCAGACTAAACTTATGATCCCCCTTGACTGTGCCTCTATATTGTCACCATCAGTATCAGAGCCTACCTAAACTCTGACTTGAGGTGGTATGAGTTCTACACTTCCACTGTCATGACTACCTGTGATAGTAAGCAACAAACACAAGCAGAAGAGAAATAGGGACTAAAAATGATCCAGACAGTGTTCTAAAAACTCATGTTTAACAATGTCATATGCTAAAGGAATACAATTACTCTTTTCTTAAATCTCCATCTAACTAATAGGTATTACTAAGCAAAGAAAGTTTGTGCTTACCACTTGCAGGTGGTCTTTCAGATGGTAATTCTGATGTCCCTGGAAAAGAGAAAGGTAGTGAAAAGAGGGCTAATAAGCATCACAATGCAAATGACACAAGAAGAAAGAGTAATGCCCAGCCTATCTGCCCCTTAAGAAATATCTCATACTCCCCATCTCCATTGGACTGTGTGACTTCTAAGCAATGTGTCTCAATGTGTGCAGATATAGCAGACATATAAATATATTAACATATAAAGATGTCTAGAATGGCATTTAATGCCTGGGTCTATATTAGATGATTGAACTTCCAAATGTTCGACAGTCGTATGGTCGACACCATATGATCGAACTTTCAGAAATTCAAACATCTAATGAAAAAATAAATAAACTACGCAAATAGCCTACCTGAATGTTTTAAGCAGGGGGCCAAGCCCCCCTGCACCCCATACCCTCGCTCTTTAAATATAACAACTCCGAGATCACACTACAGGACAGAAAAGAGAAATCTTCCCATTCCGCGCTGTATGGAGATCTTCGTTAAAACGTTTGAACTTTCAAAAGTTCAATCATATGGTGTCAACCATATGAAAGTCGAACTTTTGAAAGTTCGATCATCTAATATAAACCCTTAATGCCTTATATATAGCATATCTTGAAGTCGTTGTTGGGACTCACTTGGTCTGTCATCCACATCAGCACCAACATCAATGAATCTATGTGAAGCCTCTGCTGAGCTGTCGGCATCTCTGAAAGAGGACACTAACTCCACAGTTTCAGTGAGAGGTGGTTCAGTAGCAGAACCACCCCCTGTAGCCATCTGTTCACATGCTACTGCAGCTGCCTTCTTGCGAGCAACTGAAATCATAATGGTGGCACAGTGCCACTCCTGATTATAGTTTCTGGCATGGTCACCCACTGCATTTATGTCAGCGACCACCTGCTGCCATATTCTTTTTTCTGGCAAAAGTATCACCTCTGTCTCTGTTGAGTAGGAAGGCTTCATGGTGTCATATGGCTTCAATAATGACCTCATTCTCTGCATCACTGAATGGTGACTTGCATGGAACAGATAGTCTAGATGCCATAATCTTGTATGACTAGAAAAAGAAAAAAAGACAAAACACATTTGTAGCACAAAGAAATTATTTACCTCAAATAAAATCTGTGCACCCATTATCAACACAAAACAATTGAATACACAATATTCATTTAGGACTACATACAAGTTAAAGGAGTCCCCCACAAAAATAAGTAATACATTATCATTAAATCCATTTTGCTAACATTTCTGTAATTAGGACAGTAGTTTTGTAACTGACTGCTGTATGGCAATTTTATCAATAAATAGGCAAGAATTAAAAGTAGAAATGCCAATCACTTTTCATTGATCTCTCCACTGTTGAGGAGGTTGGCCCAGGATATCTGAGAAGCCTAACAGCTCTGTTAGCTACACACGTATAACTTCTTAACGTTGATAATAAGGACAATACACTTGACTGCACTAACTGGTAAATTCCATGAGCAAATGTTAACACAATATTGTGATGTCCAAATAAAAAGGACCAGACTGCCAGGCTGATAGATAAAATTACAGCTTCTTTAATAAAACAACAGAAACAGGTAAATGCTTTCAGGTAAAACCCTTCATCAGACAATTAAAAAAGCATCAAAGTCAGTATTTAAAAAAATAGCAACAACCAATAGAATCTCAATAATAAACTCTCTAACACTTTGGAGCGGGTTTGAGAGGTACACACCATTCAAGCCAGGAGCCTTGTTAGCCCTTAGCTCAATAATCCATTTGCCTTCATTATATTCAGTCAAATTTACAATGTCACCCCCTAATGTTCAACTTCACAAACTGCAACACCATAAAATTGAATACATGTCCTTCATTGCTTTTAATATGTTGACATAAGGTAATTATGAACATCACCCAAACATATTGCTGAAAAATGCTTTAAAATCCTGTCTTTTAACTGGCAGTTGGTCTTTCCTACATAAAAAGAGCAACATGACCTGCACTGAGCTAAATAAATAAATAACATTCTTACCCTGGCAGTCAGCATAATGAGTAAAATAATACCTTACATTGGTATTGGGGTGTAGAAGAAAGTTGTGCCTCATAATGTAAGTACAAGCCTTACAATGTCTGCATGGAAAAGTACCCATACATTGATGGGAAATTGTCACAGAAAACTTCATTATCATACCTTTGTCTCTACATAATAAATCCTTCAAGTTATTATTACTCCTAAAACTAAAAGAAGGATTAGTCTGTATAACATGTCTAAGTTTATGAACAGTTAACAAATTTTTCCAGTTATTACACATGATACGACATACACCGCCTATATTATTACTATACCTTAAAACCACACGTGGCACATCTGTTTGTGTGCCCCTACCCCTCGAGGCCTGTTGTCCCAATGTAACATCTGAGAACCAGCATTTTGCTTTTGCAGCTCTTTCCCTCCTGCTGGCTTCAACAGCCATCTGAATGGTCTTCTGGTTGTAACCTCTATTAACAAAATTAATGACCAACTGATCAGACTCATAAGGAGCTACATGATAGCATGCACATGCCATAGGACTGCAAGGAGGAGAAATGACAGTTGTTAGCCACTAATGGCTTGCAGTTGTTAATGATTTCTCTAAGTACAGCAGCAAATAATACCAATGAGACCATTTTCTCTGTGCATCATGGAGAATACACTTAAAAAAAGTGTGGAAGCACCTTGAGTGAACTATGAAAACATTAATAATATTGATATTATTTTAATAATAGCACATGCCATAGTTAAAAATGTTCTGCAATGTTAATCAACTATGTTATACATTGAAACAAGGATGCAAAGAAATGTGCATGACACTGTATTTCTATTAGTTAAGCTGAGAGAAGGGGAAGATGACCTGAAAATAGGATAAGAAATATCTGCAGTGTTGCCAACTTCACATTAGTATGGTGCAGGTTATTATTAGCCTAAATATGTTGTTAATATCTCATTCATCTAGACATGTTCAAGCAAATGAGAAAGGAACATTTTCTGATCTATGTTCTGTCATCCTGTAATGTGATGGTCGGCTGGGTCAGATCTCTATGGAATGCACATTTTCTGATTCCTACTCTAAGCCTGTGTTGATGGCAAAGATGGGTAAGGAACTCATCTGAGTGTTGTGTTGTTATTGCACTAAACTGAGGATTCAAATCCAGATGGTATGCTTTTTTGGAAGAATTAATGCATATTTATTGAATATATCATCAGCTTGTAAGATAAAGTAATCAAATCTCCAATCCTGTATTTTCATTATTATGGCAGCCTGGCTGCTGGTATTTAAGGGAAAATGTTTAACAAGGTTTGTAGAATGATGGTAACAGAAGAAGGTGGAGGAATGCATACTACAACTATGGAAGGTGGTTACATATAGTAATGTGGCTACGTATACAATTTGGATTTTTGTCATCTAATAAATCTGCAGTGCAGTGATGGATTATTCTGAGGTGTATGTTTGATAAGCAGCATGGTTCTCCTCTCCTTTTCTATGCCAAGTCTGTTTTGCAGTAATATAATGCAGTTATCACGAATGAAACCGAGGGGCAGTAATTGTCTTTTTCCCAAGTTTCAGTTAATGCAGCAAGCTAAGATTTCTGAAAGCATATCCATGCTTCTAGTTGAGTCTATTTATTGTTGATGCAGCAAGGACTGATACTAGCAATCCTCTGGGGGTGTATTACTGAAGTGTTAAGTTTGCACAGTTGAGGGGGTTGATACTGTTTATTAAGGGACTTGGATTGAGATGTATATCCAATGCAATTGCTAGTATTTGTCCTGGGCAATATAATTTCTGCAGCAAGTCTTTGTATCTATTAAGTAGTAAATTCGTATTGTAAGCTAAGTAGCTTTGCAGAATTTAAGCAGTCTTTGTTGAAAGAATATATTTTGATAGCTATCAGTGAGTTTTTTCTGCCATTTGAGTGGTAGTAATTGTTAAGTTGTTAGTTAAGTGGGTTAATATTGTTATTAGTAGTCAGATGTTAGAGAGTGTCATGATTAGTCTATGCTGGGTTATTTTGTTGTCTTGGTTTGCATTAAATGGAACAATATAAGTTTATGGATTTCTTTTGACTGAGCAAAGTGATGCGAGTGACCTGTGTCTGTGCTTTGGTTTGAATTGTTGATTAAACAAAAGGGTGTGGTTACATAAGTACAGACATAATGATATGGGATGGGTGAAAATGGAGGGGTTGAAAAGATTAATGTGGAGCCATGCATACCACTGCTGGGCTGAGCAAGGCTAACCTCCCTCAAACTTTCCAGAAATAGCCTGAGAAGTATAGTTTTAAGAGACAGAGGTATGTTTATAGTTAAAATCAACGTATAATTTGCACAACTGTGAGAAAAAAAATATTTCCAACTTCAAGTGTGTTTATATTTAGGTTCATAGGTTCATAGGTTGCACTAGGTTATCGGCCCTAGAGACTATACAAGCCTAGCCATAACAATTCCCTGGCTATTACTTCCCTGGTTCCCTGTCTAACAGGGTGATTGACATGATCCCTGGAGTGAATTTCCTATCTCTCATCCAATCGTCAAGGTTCTTTTTGAAGAGGTCCAAAGAAGCGCTCAGCTTGACATGTATGGGAAGTCTATTGCAGAGTATGGGGAGTCTCTGGGTCATGAACCTATCCCTCCAGCATGTTTTGTTCATTGTGATGACCAGGTTTAGATCCCTGGAGCATGTGGCTCTGAGAGATTGGGATTTCTTTAAGTGTAGCATGTCCAACAGCTCTGGGTTTGACATGGCCTTGTATGTTAAGCAGAGATCACCTCTGAACAGGCGATATGTGACAGAGTATAGCTGGAGTTTTTTTAGATGGTCAGTATAGGGCATCTGCTTTAGGCTTGTGTTTCTTTTAGTGAGGTATTTCTGTGGTCTTTCCAGTTGTTGCAGATATCTTGTGAGGTACATACCAAACGGGGCATTCTACTCTATAATGGGTCTAATGAGGGATAAGTACAGTGGGACAATCAAATCCTTTTTTCTGTATGAAAAGCCCTTAATGATGAGGTGTGCCACATAGAAGGATTTCCTAACTGTTGTGGCAATGTGGTTATCGAAGGTGAGATCACTGTCCACTTGTGTCCCTAAGTCCCTTATCACACTTTTGGTGTTTAGTGTACTGCCACTTATGTGGTAATTCATGGGTACATGTTTTTTCCCAAAGGGGGTAACTATACATTTCTTGGCATTGAGCATGAGCCCATGGCTCTGGCACCAAGCATCTGTTTCTGTAAGGCCCTCTTGTAGAATATCCACAACATTTGGGGATTCATTAATGGCTCCCAGTTTGCAGTCATTGGTGAACTTTGTTAGCCAGAGTCCCTTAGTGCTGGTCTGTACTTCAGAGAAGTAGATGCCAAACAAGAGCGGTCTCAGGACTGAACCCTGAGGTACTCCACTTGTCACTTGTCTGGAGGTGGATTTTGAGTTGGCTACTTTTACAGTGTGGGATCTGCCAGTAAGCCAGTTGGCAAGCCATTGAGTGACATAGAGATTAATGCCCAGCTTAGTGATTCCAGAGTCGGCGATGCTGTCAAAGGCCTTGGCAAGGTCCAGATAGGCTGTGTGGACCACCTTGCCCTCATCCACGGCTCTGGATACTGATTCAAAGAAGTCAATCAGGTTGAAGAGACAAGTTCGGCCCTTTACAAAACCAAACTGGGTGGGGTCCAGTGTTTGAAGGTTGCCAATGTCTTTGTTTATAAGTTCCATGATAACGCATTCCACGGCTTTGCAGATCAGGCTCATCAGACTGATGGGATGATAGTTCCCAGGATCCAAGGTGGATCCCCCCTTGTAGAGTGGGATAACTGTAGCTGTGCACCACTCACTGGGCATGAAGCTTGAGGTGAGGCTATGATTAAACATGACAGTTAGGTGAGGTGCCAGTTCATTTTGTAGTTCATGTAGTACACAGCCTGGGATGTTGTCTGGTCTCATGGATGCTGTATTCTCAGCTTTGGAAAGTGCATTTTTTACCTGTGTGGCTGTGATTACCAGAATTTGGCAATCTTTTGGTATTGAGCTAGACCCGTTAGGGGGTGAGAGCAGGGTAAAGTTGGCACTGAATCGATCTGCCAGGATATTGGCAATATCCTTGGGATCAGTATATTTAATGCCATTCTGTTGTAGCTCAGAACAGATCTGAGCATTACCATTTTGATTCCTGACATAACTATACAATGCCTTGTGGTTGTCCTTGGAATCTATGGCAATTTTACTTTCGTAACTAGCTTTGGAGGATTTAATGAGGGATCTCAGCTTCTTACTGAGGCTGATAAGGGAGTATTTTGCATCCTGGGATTGTCCCCTTTTCTGCAACAGTTTCTTCCTTCTGTTGTATAGTTTGTTTATGGCAGGGGACCACCAGATTAGCTTATTTTTTGTTGGAGGAGACAGCACATGTCCTTAGCAAGTACGTGTAGTATAGCACATGTTTTATAATAACTAATTGTTTGCACAGATGTTCATGGCTTGTAATGTTGTGCTAAGGATGCATGCCTGTGTAATCTTAATGTTGGTGCAAATTACAGATCTGCTAACATCCATAAGAAGAACATTCTGTCAGCTAACATGTTTTTGCATTACAGTGGAAATAATAAATGTAAACTTCCCATTAAGTGCTCATTATATCTAAAAGAAATGGCAGAAATAGAAATGTTTTTAGAATTACCACAGCTTAACAGCTTGCAATGACTACAGTTCTAATTTTCCCAAATGCATTATTTGTATTTTGCACTTCATCTGTTAAAACTTTATATGCTAATTGTATATTTACCCTGAGGGCAGAATTCAATAAACCCCACATGGCTCACTAGTGCACTTAACTGTATTCAATTCTTCTTCTTCTTCTTTCGGCTTTTCCCGGTTAGGGGTCGCCACAGCGGATCACCTTGTCCGCACATTGAATGGCAGTGGAGTTTTACGGTGTCGAGTTGCCAGCCCGGCGCCCAACCTTCCACAGAAGGCACACTCACATGCACACCTAGGGCCAATTTAGAGTGTCCAATCCACCTGCAGCATGTCTTTGGGATGTGGGAGGAAACCGGAGCACCCGGAGGAAACCCACGCGACCACAGGGAGGACATGCAGACTCCGCACAGAAGGCACCCCAGCCGAGGATCGAACCGGAGAACCTCTTGCTGTGAGGCGGCAATGCTAACCACTGCACCACCGTGGCCGCCCACTTAACTGTATTCAATTAGTGGTGGTAAATATTGTGGTATGCTCATTATAAATATAAGCAGCTGAATCATGTGCTAATCAACCAATCCAAGATGGTGGAGCTATCCAGCAAGCTATAAAGCAATCATACATACTTAGTGTAGCTTTTTTGCCTTGTATTCCAACACCTACTGGAATACAGCCCCATAAACTACACCAGAGGCAAAGAATGTTAGGCACTGCTGCTGCTCTTCTGCATGTGTAGCAAGAACGAGAAGGGTATTTAGACCCATTTTAACTTTTCATGGTTTACATGAGGTGAAAATAGTAGAGCGCTACAGGGTAGCTAGAAACACAATCCAGGAACTCTGCAACCTCTGTCATCCTCAAATGAGATCAAGGGCAAACTGAAGGGAAACAATATCTGTGGAGACCAAGATATATGTAGCAATTAGAATTTTAGCTAAAGGAACTTTCCAGAGACCAACAGCAGACATGCTGGGGGTGTCACAGGCATCAGCATCTAGAATTCTACATAAATTCCTAAATGCTATGCTACACAATGCCAGCAACTATATATATTTTTCATATACTCCAAAGGACAGAGATACAACTATGCAGGATTTCTGCCTTATATCACCCTATCCTGAAGTCTTGGGTGCCATAGACTGCATGCACATTGAGATCAAAGCACCATCCGGGGAACAAAGAAGGGGCTATATAAACATATATAGGTTCCACTCAATTATCTGCCAGGTCATGCGTATTGCTAAGGGAATCATCCAGAATCTGTGTGTGCTGACAACCATGGCAGTTACCACTACTCCCATATCTGGCACAACTCACAGCTCTATAAGAGATTTTCCAAGGGTGACATTCAGCAAGGCTATTAATTGGGGGGTGCAGGGTATCCACTCAAACCATGGCTGATGACACCCATCAGAAATACATGCACACCCATGGAGGAATGTTATTATGAGTCACACACTCAAAAAAGAAATATCCTACAGCATGTTTTTCAACTACTGAAGTCATGGTTTAATTGCATAGTTACATCAGGGGGTGCCCTGCACTACAGTCCCAATACTTGTGCCAAAGTCTAATTATCCTTACATTCTCACTGGTGGAGCAATAAGACTTACTGACATACCAATGATTTCACTGCAGTAATCACAACAGCAAAAGCCTGTAAGAAATGAGTAAAAATTTTAAAATAACTTCACCAATACACTAAGCACTCAGTTAGCTATGCATCCTCTGAATCAGACAAAATACATATGTATCACTGAATCCAAAAGACTGAAACAAGGTGATAGCACAGTAATCAACATTTACACAGGGTGGGGTCAGAGGGCAGGAGGTGAGTGAATAAGACAGACAGACAGACAGAAATGTAGCTAGTTGAAAAATGGCCACTGAAACAGAATTAGCTGTAAGCCTCATGAGTGACCCATGTACCTGTTACATGTGTGTGTCTGTATGGGCACTCAGTGTGAAATGTGTGTGTGACTATCTGCAAGAACACAACCAAGATCTCTTCTAGCTTTAGATCCTGGTAGGTTGGACAGGTGTGAGCCATGCATGGTAGCGGTATCAGTTCAGCATTATTGGCCCAGACCATGAGAACTGGTTCTGCCAGGAGTTGCACTGGCATGTCCATGCCCATGGTCAAATGTGCTGGTGGTAACTGAACATGTGCAATGTCTGCTGGATGAGTTCTCCTCACGATTATGTCCAATTCCACAATCCTATGGCCTGCAACTTCTGGGAATGAACA
Organism: Protopterus annectens; assembly: GCF_019279795.1. Lineage (NCBI taxonomy): Eukaryota > Metazoa > Chordata > Ceratodontiformes > Protopteridae > Protopterus > Protopterus annectens. The sequence goes on from NC_056726.1 coordinate 1,190,231,664, forward strand.
CCTCAACCACTGACAGAGCAGTGGAAATAGTGCCATTACTGGTCTGGGATCAGGCATGGCCACAATGGCTAATAACAAATGATGCTGCATACCTATGGCCACTTGGATGCTATGCCCCTCTCAACAGACATTCCATCACAGACACTGCCCATTGCAGTGTGGCATCCACCCAATCTATTGAATAAGCCACACAGTGGCTGCAGTTATGTGCATCAGCTTGTGCAATATCTAGAAACCTTAGCATGTCTTCAGAGGACCTAGTGGAGCATGCCTGTGCCTTCATTGCCCTAAATATACATGGAGTGTCATGTAATGACACACCAAGATCAGGTGAAGGATGGACAATAGACCTCCTCCAAGCACCCCTACCAACTATCCTGGATGGCATATTACCCACATTTTGGCTACAGCCAGAGTCAACTGGCACTGAAACCACAGTAACCACACTGCCCTTATCAATTGCATCACTCCCAAGCTATCCACTATATGAGTCTCAGTGGAATGGATATGTGTAGGCACACTGACTAGGTCTGAAGGACATCCAGGGGACATGTGATTCACAACCTCAGTATCAGATTCAACCACACTGAACCCCAGACTGTGCCTCCATTTGGCCACCATCATCATCAGACCCTACTGATACTCTGACATCAGCTGGTAGGAATCCTACACTTCCATTGTCAGGACCACCAATGACAATAAGCAACAAACACAGGCATGAAGTTACTATTCCACTAAATATTAATCCAACATAGAAGAACAAAAAGTAACACTGGTCACACTATCACAGATAGTGCAGCAGTACAGACACTCATTACACTCTCCTCACAAATGCAGATACTTCTATCTAAATAATGCTTAGTAATAAGCAAAGAAAAATTGCTTACCATATACAGATGTTTCCACACTTTGTAGGGAGGATGATCCTGGAATAAATGAAGTAAGGAAAGGACAGCAATTAAGCATCACAACAGGAATAACACAGGGGAACAGTAAATAGATTATTGCCTATGTGTCCTATAAGAAATAGCTGTAACTGGAACTTGTCTGAGACATCCACCCACACCCATGTGTACTGAACAACTCTCTTGTATAACTGTATACCTTATCAATAGTTACAGATAGAAAAAAATGTATGACAGGAAGTAGTAGTCAAATTATTTATTTTATTCTGCAAGCCAATATAATGTTGCCATATGTAAGATTACTTGGAACCTATTCCTAGTACACACTTGTCCTCCCAGCCACATGAGCAGTGACATCAAGTACATGTGCGCAGTCTCCACTGAGCTGTCAGCATCTCTGAGCATGGATAGGAACTCCTCATTTGGTGTCAGCTATGGATCAGTAGCAAGACCACCAACCTGTAACCAGCTATTCTCAGGCAAATGCAGCTGCCCTCCTCCAAGCTGATAAAATAATATCAGTGGCCCTATGCCGCACCTGATCATAGTTACAGCTGCAAGCACCAACTGTGTTTACTTAGTTGACTAACTGGTTCCAAATCTTTCTGGCTGTCATCTTCTCACAGCTTCTTTCAAGTAAAAAGCCTCCAAGCCATCTCAGGGCCTGGATGATGATCTCATTCCCAGCATCACTCAAAGGGGGTTTCATGGATGTGCAGGCTTGGGTGCCATACTCCTGTGTGACATAAATCAGAGAAAGATAAAACAGATAACTATCACATAAATATTTGTTACAAAAAATAATCAGCCTGTGTACCCTTTGTCAGTATTAAGCACTTGAAACACACTTGTCATTTAGTGCAACAGAATGTTGGGAGGTTGTCACACCTTCCCTCCAGACAAATAAAGGTGTGTACAGACCAAGGGGCACCACATAAGTAATGTATATATGGTATATATGCTTTCCACAGAGTTATAAGGATGTATGTACATTTAAAAACAAAATCACTTGAAACACACTTCTTATTTTGGACAAAAACACTCCACCAATTGCCTCACCAAACCTAGCACTTCTGGGACACAACCAGGCAGTATTGCATCCACAGGCCCTGCACTACCTATCCCATCCATATCAGGGAGCACTGCCCCAGCTGCTGGTGCATTGCTACCCTTCAGGAGTATTGGAGGAGGTGATGATTACATCACCTACCAGGAGCTCCCAGGGATGGTGCATGATTTGATAGAAACTGGCCGTGGTGCCTGCCTCAGTAATCTGGAGAGGTTGTTCCTTAGAATGCAAAAAAGACTCCCACATCAAGCAATCTCACTGAGAACTGAGGAAAGAGATGGTGGTGACATTTCTGAGAGTGAGGACTACATTGTCAATGTTCTCATGCTTGACAGGGATGTGTCTTCAATGTCCCATACCTATCCTCATCATGGTGTCCCCCAACCTTTTGTGTCCATCACAATCCCTGTGTCTGTCTTGTTTGTCCTGTTTGTTTGACCCTGCTTCCTCACCTACCATACCTACCTCATCCTGGTATTTCTATGCCTCATGTCTTTTTGAAATTCAAAACAAACAACAAAAATGGGCACCTGTCCCACAAAAAACAAAAATAACACACACATAGCTCTCCACTTCACATATGTGAATTCTCAACTCACTTGATTTGATCTTATTAGCTATACAATGTGATTGCATTGATGCCATCCATCTATGTTGTAGTGACAGTCTAAATTCATCCAATTTTCTATACCTGTTCACATTACAGTGTTAAAGAAGTGGATAGCTATGTTTGTCCTAATTCCCTCCTGCAAATTCCTTTATTGTTTCACCTTTGTTCTTCCCTCTGCTTACCCTGCATTTACCACTTTCTTATCTATCTCATTTCACACCTTTACTCTGGAACAAAATAAAATCACACACTACACATGTGGCTAGAAATGGTCCATAATAAACCCTTTACTTCTTGTCCTCTACATTTGCACAAAGTGCAGCATCATGCACCAATGCTGTGTGGTGGTGAATGGCTGTTCAAGTTCTATGGTAAAACATAGCAACATTTTGCCATCGGCCACACTTATCGGTTATCTCCATGCAATGCTGCTTAAACTTGCTGTGATAAAGGAATACAGTGTTAACGCAGAGTAAAGACAGTACTTTGAAAATTTACTCTGACAATTTTTTAGACTGCTGAATGTAACAAAATGTCACATCCTATGTGGAATTTTGAAATAAATCAATTAACTGAAGATTTTTTTGCTCATGGTTTCAATGGTTCAATTCCAGATGTATCTCTCATCATTTCTTAGTGTGATAATGTATGTTACCCACATATTAAATTTTGTCACAGTTATGAGTTCTCATGGAGATATATTGATTACTACACAAAAATAAGTATCTGAAGTGACATGTATCTTCTCTGATCTTACATATTTATCTAACCTTGTTCTGCTTGGCATAAGCCTGTTATCCCTCTCCTAAGCCTACCTTGCCCTTATGTCAGCCACTTCATGCTACTCAGCATGTATGGTTAATAATGACAATAGAAAAATGAACATTATTTTTCCATTAAACAAAACATTGTTAGATGTATGTTCAGTTATCCCTGTATTCATCTGATCAATCCAACCCTTCTTTATGTGTGTGTGTATCTATTAGGTTATGGATGGTAACTACAGACTGACTTGACTACGCTGATGGACAATGCAAACATGTTACCTTAATTCAGCAGTGCTCCTGTAGTGTGCATGCCTCTGCTGATGGATAACATAAACATGTTACCTTGATTCAGTGGGTTGTCAGTGCTCCTGTAGTGTGCATGTCTCTGATGATGGATGATACCAGCAGATTACTTTGATTCAATAGGTTATCAGCGCTCCTGTAGTGTGCATGTCACTGCTGATGGATAATACCAACATGTTACCTTGACTCAGTAGGTTATCAGTGCTCCTGTAGTGTGCATGTCTCTGCTGATGGATAATGCCAACGTGTTACATGGATTCAGTATCTTATCAGTGCTCCTGTGTGTGCATGTCTCTGCCGATGGATAATACCAACATGTTACCTCTATACAATAGGTTATCAGTGCTTCTGCAATGTGCATGTCTCTGCTTATGAATAATACCAACATGTTACCTCAATTCAATAGGTTATCAGTGCTGCTGTAGTGTGCGTGTCTCTGCTGATAGATAATACCAATATGTTACCTTGATCCAATAAGTTATTAGTGCTCCTGTAGTGTGCATGGCTCTGCTGATGGATAATACCAACATGTTACCTTGATTCAATAGGTTATCAGTGCTCCTTTAGTGTGCACATCTTTGCCGATGGATAATATAAACATGTTTCCTTGATTTAATACGTTATCACTGTTCCTGAAGTGTGCATGTCTCTGCTGATGGATAATACAAACATGTTACCTTGATTCAATAGGTAATCAGTGCTCCTGTAGTGTGCATGTCTTTGTTGATGGATAATACCAACACGTTATCTTGATTCTGTTGGTGATCAGTGATCCTGCAGTGTGCATGCCTCTGCTGATGGATAATATCAATATGTAATGTTGATTCAATAGGTTATCACTGTTCCTGTAGTGTGCATGTCTCTGCTGATGGATAATACAAACATGTTACCTCGATTCTATAGGTTATCAGTGCTCTTGTAGTATGCATGTTTCTGCTGATGGATAATACCAACATGTTACCTTGCTTCAATAGGTTATCAGTGCTCTTGTAGTGTGCATACCTCTGCTGATGGATAATATCTGCATGTTACCTTACTTCAATAGGTTATCAGTGCTCCTGTGGTGTGCATGCCTCTGCTGATGGATAATATCAACATGTTACCTTGATTCAATAGGTTATCAGTGCTCCTGTATTGTGCATGTCTCTGCTGATGGATAATACGAACATGTTACCTTGATTCAATAGGTTATCAGTGCTCCTTTAGAGTGCACATCTTTGCTGATGGATAATACAAACATGTTTCCTTGATTTAATACATTATTGCTGTTCCTGTAGGGTGCATGTCTCTGCTGATGGATAATACCAACATGTTACCTTGATTAAATAGGTGACCAGTGTTCCTGCAGTGTGCATGTCTCTGCTGATGGATAATACCAGCATGTTACCTTGCTTCAATTGGTTATCAGTGCTCTTGTAGTGTGCATGTCTCTGCTGATGGATAATACCTGCATATTACCTTGATTCAATAGGTTATCAGTGCTCCTGTAGTGTGCATGCCTCTGCTGATGGATAATATCAACATGTTACCCTGACTTAATATGTTATCTCTGTTCCTGTAGTGTGCATGTCTCTGCTGATGGATAATACAAACTTGTTACCTTGATTCAATAGGTAATCAGTGCTCTGGTAGTGTGCATGTCTCTGTTGATGGATAATACCAACATGTTATCTTGATTCAGTAGGTGATCAGTGCTCCTGCAGTGTGCATCTCTCTGCTGATGGATAATACCAACATGTAATCTTGATTCAATAGTTTATCACTGTTCCTGTAGTGTGCATGTCTCTGCTGATGGATAATACACACATGTTACCTTGATTCAATAGGTTATCAGTGCTCCTGAAGTGTGCATGTCTTTGCTGATGGATAATACCAACATGTTACCTTGAATCAATAGGTGATCAGTTCTCCTGTAGTGTGCATGCCTCTGCTGATGGATAATACCAACATGTTACCTTGATCCAATAGGTTATCAGTGCTCCTGTAGTGTGCATGACTCTGCTGATGGATAATACCAACATGTTACCTCAGTTCAATAGGGTATCAGTGCTCCTGTAGTGTGCATGTTTCTGCTGATGGATAATACAAACATGTTACCTTGATTTAGTAGGCTATCAGTGCTCCTGTAGTGTGCATGTTTCTGCTGATGGATAATACCAACATGTTACCTTGATTCAATAGGTTATCAGTGCTCCTGTAGTGTGCATGTTTCTGCTGATTGATAATAACAACATGTTACTTTGATTCAATAGGTTATCACTGTTCCTGTAGTGTGCATGTCTCTGCTGATGGATAATACAAACATGTTACCTTGATTCAATAGGTTATCACTGTTCCTGTAGTGTCCATGTCTCTGCTGATGGATAATAACAACATGTTACTTTGATTCAACAGGTTATCAGTGCTCCTGTAGTGTGCATGTTTCTGCTGATGGATGATACCAACATGTTACCTTGATTCAACAGGTTATCAGTGCTCCTGTAGTGTGCATGTCTCTGCTGATGGATAATACAAACATGTTACCTTGATTAAGTAGGTTCATAGGTTCATAGGTAGGCTATCTGCCCGAAGGCATTTATAAGCCTAGCCAGAATGTGTTGGCTTTCGCCGCCCCCTTAGATTAGTTCCCTGTGCCTCTGTCCAGCAGAGCCATTGAAGTGATCCCTGGGGTAAACTTTCTGTTTCCCATCCACTCGTCAAGATTTCTCTTGAAGAGGGTTAGCGAGGAGCTCTGCCCAATGTAGAATGGAATCTTGTTCCAGCGCATGGGAAGTCTCTGGGACAGAAATCTATCCCTCCAGCACATCCTATTTATTGTTGTGGTGTGGTTTAGATCCCTGGAACACTTGGCTCGAGGGGATATGGTTTTCTTTAGGTGGATCATGTCCATCAATTCTGGGTTGGACATGGCCTTGTATGTCAGGCAGAGATCACCTCTGAGTAGGCGTTATGCAACCTAGTACAGCTGTAGTTTCCTCAGTCGAGCTGCATAGGGCATCTGCTTGAGGCCAGTGATCCTCTTGGTGAGGTACTTATGTGGTCTTTCCAGTTGTTGCAGGTGTCTTGCAAGGTACATCCCAAATGGGGCATTGTACTCTATGATGTGTCTGATGAGTGATGCGTAGAGGGGGCCCAATGACCTGTTTCAATCTGGATGCAAACCCTTTTGTCATTAGGTGGGTCACATAGAAGGATTTTCAAACCACTTTGCCAATGTGATTATCAAAGGAGAGGTTACTATCTACTTGGGTCCCCAGATCATGTTACCTTGCTTCAATAGGTTATCACTGTTCCTGTAGTGTGCATGTCTCTGCTGATGGATAATATCAACATGTTACTTTGATTTAACAGGTTATCAGTGCTCCTGTAGTGTGCATGCCTCTGCTGATAAATAATACCAACATGTTACCTTGATTCAGTAGGTGATCAATGTTCCTGCAGTGTGCATGTCTCTGCTGATGGATAATACCAACATGTTACCTCAGTTCAATAGGGTATCAGTGCTCCTGTAGTGTGCATGTTTCTGCTGATGGATAATACAAACATGTTACCTTGATTCAATAGGTTATCAGTGCTCCTGTAATGTGCATGCCTCTGCTGGTGTATAATGCAAACATGTTACCTTGATTCAATAGCTAATTAGTGCTCCTGTACTGTGCATTGTTTTAAAATCTTCTGTAAGATTCTGTTTGTGTCATGTTCAGGTGATGATGGATGAATTCCTCATCTAATGTGATGTGGAAAATGTACTTACTGCAACAAGGCATACTGCACACACATTTTAGCTAGCATATCTGCTGAGTCACAATAATTGTTTAAAAAGATGTGCCACTCCTTGTCATTTCTAGAAAGCTGTACACATGATTTGCTGTGAGGCCTGCAAAGCAGCTAAACGTTGTACAACTGTATTGTTGTAAGTATTATTTATAAAATTTGGGGAAGATACATACTTTACTGTAGTCATTGACTGTGACATTTACAATCCTTATTTTTCTTATTTTTCAACATTTACAGTCCTAGTCACATTTATTTAGCTAATGTCATCATAACATTATTTGTAAAAAAAAAAAAAAAGAGAGAGAGAGAATGATGTGGATTTGAACCCTGCCTCATATGTGAGACAGGGTTCAAATCCACATCATTATCTCTCTTTTTTTAACCAGGAGCTCATTGCTCTTACACCTGTTGCCACAGGGAAAACTAGGGAGCAAGTCTATTTTCTACACTCAGTACTGTCCAGAGTGATGATGGCCACAAACCACTGTTTAGCCTGTTTGCGCAGAGTGAGGCAAACCAATCGACATATTAATATTTTTCATTTAAACAAAGAACAGCATTTGATTGTCACTTACTCCATGCAAATGGGGAATGCAATTGCAACAGTTATTAATATAATAAATCTTATAACACAACATTTCCAATATAAATTACGGTATGAACAGCAAAGTGTCCATCAGATATTTCTCCCATGACATATCTTTCAAACTACTTAACAACTTCAAGTTTAGTTCATGAAATGGAAATCACTCATGCACTGACACTTTTCCATCATCCACACAAATAAGTTTCTCATTGAAGCGCTATGCTAAAACATGTTTAGCATGTCTTATCAAGGTTATCGGCCAGTTATCTTCTATCACATAGAAAGGCAGTCATAAACACAAGTGAAGGCCAGGGACATGTGCTTCACTGATGACATACTTACTCAGAGTTATGTGTGCCCTGCAGCAATACACTTTTAAATGGTATGTCAGTAATTGGTCCACTGCCAAGGATGCTACAGAAATAACAAGGACAACTGCATTGTTATATTTGAAGGGATTATACTCACACTGGACATTGGTCATCCATGATCTTATCACATTGATATTGTCAAGATGTCTTAAAATGTATTTTTGCACATTAAATTCACTGACTCAAATCAGAAATCCAGCCTTTGCGCACAGGTCTTTTAACAGTGTATGTTACCTGCAACATTATGCTGATGTCATCCTCTATAAATACCACTGTGACAATAACAATAATAATAATAGACTTCTGTGATGGCCCGAATGTTAGGTACTGTGCTCTCCAGCTGGAATAGCTAGTTAGGTAAGGGGTGGAATGGCACAGCAGTCAACTTGTGTGTGTGTGTGTGTGTGTGTGTGTGTGTGTGTGTGTGTGTGTGTGTGTGTGTGTGTGTGTGTGCGCGTGTGTGTGTATGCGTGTCAGTGTCCTCACACAAATATCATTCAGAACAAAACTTTAGTGGTACATGACTACATAGCAGTTTCATACAGTCCTCCCAACTTCCTCCTCTTGCCATACACTGGTGATGTCATACTCTGTAGAGTGCTGTCTGACACTGCTAAAGTTAAAGTTGTGCTGTGGAGCTAGCATTAAGTAATGTGTTTTTCAGCTTGTGGAACATAAGTAGGCACATGTTCTAATCTTATAGCTTTCCACTTGTATGTGTGTTCAGTTAACTTTCAATTAGAAGACAATTTTAGGGCAGTATGTGTGTACACAGCTATGTGAGATAATCCTATCAACGTATTTTCTTCACTATACACTGGTGATGTCATCCACTATAAAGTGCAGTCCACTACTGTGAAGTTTTGCTTTTTATTGTGGAGCTAGCATTAAATACTATGTTCTCTACCTTGTGGAACTAAGTATTTAGGGTTTTTTATCTCACAACAGTCAAACTGTGAGTGAGTTCAGTCAACTATAAGTCGGAAGACAACTTGAGAGCAGCATGTGAGTACACGGCATTGTAAGACACTCCCACCAACATCTTCTACTCACCATGCACTGATGCTGTCATCTGCTATAAAATGGGCTCTTACAGTGCAAAAGCCAGACGTGTGCCATGGCGCTATCATCAAGTACTGTCCTCTCCTAATTTGAGGAACTAGGTTGGTTGGGGTTTTAATCTCACAGCAGTCGACTTGTATGTGTGTGTGTTTAGTCAACTAAAAGAAAGGAGGCAATTTTAGAGCAGCATGTGAATACACAGATATGTAATACATTACTACCAACATCTTCTCACAATTCCCTGATATCTTCCTCTATAAAGTGCACTTTGACAGTGTTAAAGTCAGCCTTGCACTGGGATGTTAGCATCAAGTACTCTGTTTTCCAGCTTGTATAATTAGATAGGTAGGGGTTCTATTCGTATACCCATTAACTTGAGTATGTGCATGTTCATTCAGCTATCAGGCTGCAGAAAGTTTTAGAATGGCCTGTGAGTCCTCAGCTATGTAGAACACTGGAGGATGCCATCATCTCTAAGATGCATACATAAATTGTGGAGCAGAGCACTTCCATGACTGTCTGCAAGCCATCCACAGACTACTAGGTGTGTGATTGCTAATTCTGTCATGGGGTGGTGCACATGTCACATGGTTCCCTATTACATTCTCGAAGATGCACTTACCCGAATGCATAAATGCCGACACATCTCTATTGAAAAATGTAAACATCGATCATCCTGAAGCGCAAAATCCAAAATGTCGAATCGTCATAGTTGGTCCTTCCGTGATATAGCTCCGTAAGGTAAGTGTGCAATAGTTACGGATCTTAGGGTTAGGGTGCAGGTTAAGGTAAGTGCATAGATGGTAATGTATGTGAGATTTAGTGTAGGGTTAGATGTAGGGTTTTGTTACGTGTATGTGTGTGGATTATTTATTTTGTTTGGGTATAGCTTGTTAAGGTAAATGTGCGATAGTTACTGACCTTAGGGTTAGGGTGTGGGTTAAGGTAAGTGAATAGATGGTGGTATATGCAAGATGTAGTGAAGGGTTAGAAGTAGGGTTTAGTTTAGGGTTAGAAGTAGGGTTTTGGTTGGTGTATGTATGTGTTTAGTTTATTTGGGTAGGTAGTATGTAGCGGGTGGTGGGGTGGGACAAGTAGCAGTTCGAGCTTTTGAATTTCGCGGTTTAGGGCATTCAGTGTATTAGCAGTTCGTGGAATATGTGTCAGCATTTTTGTATTCAGTTATTAGGGCTTTCGAGCTTGCAATATAGACCCATGTCACATATGGACAGAGGCAGTATATAATGCAATCAAACACATATGCACCTATGCATGTACTAGTACTGTCTTCCAACATCTTTATATACAGATTTTGGTTTAAATGGTGTATTGATGGCTAGGCTTTTATGTTATGTTGACCATTAGACTAGTAATGTCCTATGACACTGTGAACATTGCACACATCAATGTTGCTGTCATCCACATGTGCTATGCTGAGGTGTGGATGTACAGTAGTCCGACAACAGTGTATTCCAGTCTGTGATTTGAGTGAATGCATTGATGGCCACTACTGCCATTTAATTACATGTTCTTCCATAACAGCTGTAGAAATATGCCTCCTGACGACTGTTGTCATGAGATGATGATATGTATATTGTTCCCTTATTAAGGTATGGGTTTTTGTAATGTAGTATATCAACATTCTACACAGTTATCACTTAAGCATCACAGTAACAATTACATTTTGGCACAGATGTGCATTGTATACCTACCATCATGAAATCCCATGTGACATACAGCAATATTACATCATACTGCCTACATGGGCCCATACACCTTGTTTCATCCACACATTGTATAATACTGTTAAATACATAAACATAAAACAAGTTCAGATTCACTTGCAACCTTGGGGAATTAATTGTATTCACAATTATGTTGCTATTCACAAGGAGTATTCAGGTGTTCCCAGCAGCATTATGTGACTGTCAGCATTTGTGTCATTACTTGTTCTGCATGAACCGCAACAACCTCATTTGTGATATGCCTATATATGGTATCAGTGCCCTTAAACACACCTTTCCAATGATAAAGTTATAAGCATATGATATATAATTGATGTAGTGACATGAAATAAGTAGATTTATATAGTCATAGTATTGTTGTATGTTGCACAGCATTTCATGATGGTAGGTTAACAGTCCCACTGTTTGGCATTTGCTGCATACCCAGTGTACTATTTGGAGGTGTTGTCATAAATCATATTTTAACTAAGTACAAAATCTTAAGAGGAGTACACAGCTATGCAGAGAGAGAGAGAGAGAGAGAGAGATGGCTGAGGATGACACCACAGTTAATTTTCACAAGAGAGCAGCTCATCTGTACTAAGGCTAAAAGACATGGCATGAATGGGCACTGACCACATCCCAGGTTGTCTTTTCAATAACTTAAAACCTGATCTAGCAGACACAGTTGGATCAAAACTTAACCACAGCCTCCAGACAGGCTATGTTCTGGCAGAATGGTGGATAGCAACAGTCATCCATCTGAATAAGGTGGGAACATCACCCGACACAAGGAATTATAGACACATAAACCTGATGATCCTCATCTATAAAACAATGGAAAGAATCATCAGGGACCTTATCAACAAGAACATAGGTAATCCCTAACTGTGTACCAAACTCTTTTTGATTCTTTAAGGCTAGATCATGGCTGTTAAATCTGAGTGACTTCTTTGAGAAAGCCACCAAGGCCTTGGATAATGGAAAGACTGTGCATCCTGCCAAACTTGATTTTGCTAAGAAATTTGACACAATTCCACACTCAGGTAGTACAGAGAAAATGATTCATCCGGGCATAAAGCCCTATGTTACCAAGTGGGTAGCCAAATGGCTCATCAGTAAGACACATACTGTCAAAATATGCAAATTCCCCCCTCTAGCAAAAGGCCAGTGGCCAGGGCAGTACCACAGGGTGCTGTATTGGTCCTTTCCTGTTCAGTATTTAATTCCCAGAAGTCAAGGCAAATTTAGACAGCCTTTGTCTGACCAGCTTTGTGGATGAGTGCAAATTGTGGACAATCCTTAAATCCACTAATGCTATTGATATAATACAGAAATTATTAACACACACACACACACACACACACACACACACACACACACACACACACACACACACACACACACACACACACACACACAAATGATAGTTGCCAGAGCCATGGAGGCAATAAGTAGCCAATAAAGCATAATTATTCCCTTTATGAAAGAAAATACCCAAGCTAATTACAATATAGACAGCACACCCCTATAAGTATATTCAGTATTATGTGATCTGGGTACTCAGGTAGATAGTGATCAGAAGTTCGACCACCATGTGTCCACAATGGTGACAAATCCCATCTACGTGGCACAACTCATAAGTATGAGCATAGCTTTCAGATCAAAGTACATTATAATTCCATTGTATATTCAGCCCTCATCACATCAATAAGTGAGTACAATGCAGCCTTTTGCATGTACCTCACCACACATCTGCAACAGCTGGAGCAACCCCAGAGTTTTCACTCAGGGGAGATAGAGAATGTAAAGAACAAGTCCCGCATGGAAAGATTGAAAGCTCTGTCACTGTGTTTTGTCCCCTACAGATTACTAAGGGCTGATCTGTGTCTGGTCTTCAGAGCAGTCTCCAATCCAGTCCTAATAGAAATCTTATATATTGGTAAAGCAAACTGCACAAGGGTCACTAATTTCAAGGATGTTAACCTAGCCTCTGACATAATAAATAATGTTGGAGAGATAGAAACATATCTCAGACACTACCTCTTCTCTGGAACAAACTTCCCATTCATGTCAAGCAAAGGCATTTCATAACCCTCTTCAAATACAACCTAAATGATTCTGCTACAGCCTGCTCTGAGGGAAAGGTTAGTTTGCTTTTTTATTTATTGTGTTTTGTATTACTTTATTGCCTTTTTCTATTTTGTATACTGTGTTTTACTTGTATTCTGCTTTTAACTGCATACTAAAACTTGAAAAGAGACCACAGCTCTGTTTCTTGTGAGTCAGACTGAAAATTTTCCCACTCTCCCTCCCAGTTTCTGTTGTGTTCTTAAATACCACTGTCTTTCTAGCTGCCTGCCCCTTATGTTAATTTGACCATATTTTACTGGCTGGCGTGAGTAAGCACAAAATTATCACTTTTGTGAAATCACTCCCCTTCAGCTATTTAAATTGATTGGCCATCCTACTGTATTCTATGGAACCAGAATACAGAAGTGACCAACCCCTTTCAATCTATCTTGCTGTTTTAAAAATAGTGACTCTCCACTAAAATATATATTTTAGACAGGTAAAACATAAGTTACCTACTTTCACATCTAACTCCTCTAGTGCACACTGCTGTGTTTAGGATAAACCATTTTTTTCATCTTACCTTTAAACATCTATTGCAAGACCACCAGTTATTGTAGAACCCACATTCTGTTGCTCAGTAGTCATCTTGGGATTAGTGCTTCTGTTTTCTCCTGGTGAGAGAAGGAGTGCAGTTACATTATTTCCTGGAGACTGCTGATCACCGGAAAGCTTAATAACTGCTTTATAGGTGACAGCTTAGAATCTGTGCTTATATTATGATCCTGGTAAGAGTAGGAACAGAGTGCATTGATTCCTGACTCTTTCTGGTTGGAGAGTGAGTATCTGTGCTTAACATACCTAATTGGTCTGGTTGCTATTTGAGGCATCTACCAGAAAAAAGCTACAAGCCTGCAGACACTTGCACCATCTGGAACAAGACTATGGATCACCAAACAGGCTGTGACCTGCTTCTCTTCTTTGGATTGGTGCTAAAACTAGCTAGTTTAAACTAGAACTAGCCAGTTTTGTTTTACTTTCAGCAATCAATGTTTCCTTGTGCTCAGCATTTGCTCAGAACTCATTGTAAGCACTAAATAAACTACAAATTACTACAGCACTCAACTATCATCACTTGACAAGAGGAAAACAGTTCTTAGTACTTAAATTAATAAGCACCTATTCAGGCATGTCCATGGGTCAGCTCCCATGTTTTCTCCTGTCCACCTGATGAATCTGTGCATCTTGGGGTAATGTAACAATTGCGCCATGTACACTGGCAACCCTCTCCTCCTACCACCCAACACTATAACCTGTGGGAGATTCCCTTATATAGCCAGACTGGAAGCCAAGCTCTCTCCAGCCAAGACTGGACTAGACAGTCAAGAGGAGAAGGTTAACACCTGCACCATACCGCACTCAACACATAATCCTTCAAAACCCACACTACCAAAACCCACACATAGAAACACAAAGCACAAACTCACATTCATGGAGGCTCTCAATAAAAATCTGCCCAAGCAACAGAGACCTCCCAAGCTGAAACGCAGACAACCACCACCCCCCAACACTACCAAAATGACACATAGCCCACAAAATTAGTGTGCCACTCAACCTCAGCCCATAAGGCAAAACAATGTACCCAACACACTAGTCATAGTTGACTCTATAGTCAGGCACACTGATGTCCCACTCACCAGGCTAAACAAGGAGAAAGTTACTGTCAGCTGCCTGTCGGATGCCAGGATCCACCACATAATGCACGCACTCTGGTCACTCCACAACAAGTACAAATATGACTGTGCCATTAACCATGTTGGTGTGAATGACCTGAGATGTACCTCACTGGTCTACAGGAAAAGAGAAATGGAGGAGCTATCGGATCTTGTAGCCTAGGCAGGTATAAACCTAGCCCTGAGTAGTATCCTGCCATTGCCCAGAATGGTACTACAGTACAAGGACAAAATGATTGACTTCAACAATTGGTTAAGCTTCTGGTGTCATTCTAAGGGGATCCAGTATCTGTATGCCTGGGACGACATACTCAATAGACCATGATGCTTTGCTAGAGGTGGCCTGCACCTGTCACCTGTAGGATTCCTGATACTGGCTAAAGCTCCTGCCACCCCTATAGTGCCTTTTCTAGGCAAGGTGCAAATGCTAAATTCACCACTGTAAAAGGTACAAGCAAGAAAATTCTGAGGGTAATGCTACTCAATGCTAGAAGTCTAAACCTCAAAATCTACTCACTCAAGGCACTCCTTAAAATGGAGAACATTGACATCTGTGCATTGACAGAGACCTGGTTCAAGGCCCAAGAGAGCACACCTGCATTAACAGGCTATAATTCATACCACACCTTTCGGCCACCTAACCTGGAATGAAACACTAAAGGCTGAGGCAAGGCCATATTCATTAAGGGTATCCACACCTCCAGGCTAGTTGCTCAACATAATGCATCTGAAATTACCCAAGTTCAATTAACACTGCAATCCAGGTTGTAGCTTGTTACAGATTCCCCACCATGCCCCAGGATTCCCACTCTTCATTTCTTAAGATACTGGAAAATATTAAGGTACAACCCAATACCTTAATTATTGGTGATTTGAACTACCCTACCATCAACTGGGAAAGCTACTCATGTACCAACTCATTCGCTCAATGTTTTCTTGAATTCATAAATTCCAATGCCTTGGATCAGTTTGTTCACACCCCCACCAGGGGCAGCAATATCATGGACCTGGTCATTACCAATATGGATAACCGGTGTTCCACTCCTGAGGTCAACTCCTCACTGGTCAGATCTGACCACAAGCTAATCACCCTAGACATCCATATCCCACCCCCCACACCCCATTAAGGAAACCACCATCAACAACTACTCCAAAGCCAACTTCATACTTCTTAAGACAGAAGTGGCAAACTTCATGATACCCATGCAGATGGAAAATAGAGGTACAACTGCTGAATCTTACACAAATGCACTGTATAAGTACATACATGAATGCATGGATCTTGGCATCCCCAACAGAACCAAGATGCTATCTTCCAAAAAAGGAAGCCAATCTGGTGGTCTCCTGCCATAAACAAGCTCTACAAGAGAAGGAACAAGCTGTTGCAAAAAAGAGTAAAATCCCAAGATTGGAGGAACTCCCTGGTCAGCCTCAGCAGAAAGCTGAGATCCTTCATAAAATCCTTCAAAGCCAGTTATGAAAATAAAATTGCCACTGATTCCAAAGACATCCACAAAGCATTCTACAGCTATGTCAAGAATCTCAATGGCAACATTCAGATCTGCTCTAACCTACATCACAATGGCATTAAACATACAGAACCAACTGATATTGCTAACATCCTGGCAGATAGGTTCAGTACTAACTTTACCCCCTTCTCACCCTCCAAAGGGCCCATCTTAATACCAGAAGAATGCAAAGCCCCTGTAATCATGGATGAACAAGTAAAGACTGCACTCTCCAAAGCCAAGAACACAGCATCCATGGGACCAGACAACATCTCAGGCTGTGTACTGCATGAACTACAGAATGAACAGGCACCCCACCTAGGTACCATGCTCAATCATAGCCTCACCTCAGGCTATGTGCCTACTGAATGGCACTCAGTGATGGTTATCCCACTCCACAAAGGGGGTGTCACCACGGACCCTGGAAACTACAACCCCATTAGCCTGACGAGCCTGTTCTGCAAGGCCATGGGATGCATCATCTTGGAACTTATAAACAAAGACAAAGGTAACCTCCAAACTCTGGACCCCACTCAGTTTGGGTTTGTAAAAGGTAGCTCATGTCTACTAAACCTGATTGACTTCTTTCAAGCAGTCACTAGAGCCATAGACGAGGGAAAGGTAGTGTGTCTTGACCTCGCCAAGGCTTTTGATACCATCCCCCACTCTGGAATTATAGATAAACTCATTAAACTGGGCATAAACCCCTATGTCACAAGATGGGTGGCCAACTGGCTCACTAACAGAACCCACACAGTAAAAGTAGCTGACTCCAAGTCCAACTTCAGACAAGTGATCAGTGGAATACCACAGGGTTCAGTACTGGGTCCTCTCCTGTTCCGCATCTACTTCTTTGAAGTGAAGGCCAACACAGAAGGTCTTTGGATAACAAAGTTTGCAGATGACTGCAAACTGGGAGCCATGATAGACTCACCTAATGATGCAGACATTCTACAAAAGGGCCTCACAGGGACAGATGCTTGGTGTCAAAGTTATGGCCTCAAACTCAATGCCAAGAAGTGCATTGTCATCCCCTTTGGGAAAAACTCGGTACCCATGAACTACCACATACATGGTAGTTCACTAAATACTGAAAGTGTAATAAGAGACCTCATGACACAGGTGGACAGTAGTCTCTACTTTGATAACCACATTGCCACAGTAGTCAGGAAATCCTTCTACATGGTACACCTCATCACAAAAGGGTTCTCCTCTAGAAAAAAGGAGGCCATTGTTCATCTCTACTCATCCCTCATCACACCCATTATAGAGTACAATGCCCCATTTGGCATATATCTCACAAGACACCTACAACAATTGGAAAGGCCACAGAAATACCTCACTAAGAGGAATACCGGCCTCAAACAGATGCCATATGCAGACCATCTCAAAAAACTCCAGCTCTAATCCGTCGCATATCGCCTACTCAGAAGTGATCTCTGCCTAACATACACAGCTATGTCAAACCCAGAGCTGTTGGACATGCTACACTAAAATAAATCCCAATCTCTGTGAACCACATGCTCCAGGGACCTAAACCTTGTCACCACAATAAACAGAACATGCTGGAGGGAATAGATTCCTGTCCCAGAGACTTCCCATACTCTGGAGCAAACTACCCATTCATGTCAAGCAAAGCTCCTCATTGGCCCTCTTTAAGAAAAATCTTGACGACTAGATGGAAAATAGATAATAAACTCCGGGGATGACTTATGCAGGACTGCTTCATAGGGGAAAATAATTTTCTTGGGTGGCAAAAGCCAGGGAACATTTTTGGCTAGGCTTATATAGGCCCCAGGGCCGATAGCCTAGTACCTACCTATGAACCTGTGAACCTATGGTTAATCATAATTATACTCCTGGTATTGTGCCCATGTCCTCATGGATAAAGACAGTTGATCTTGGATAACATAGCACAGGCTTATAGCTGTGTGAACATCATTCAGCTAGCTACTGAAAATTGTGAAACTCATGTTAAATGTTACTAGGCTTTTATGGAATCTTGGAACTTTAGGCCTAGCACTCTCCTATGAACCTATGAAGTCCTACTGTATCCTAGGTACAGCAATAGTGTGACCATACAGCATCACACACATAGCAGTACATCACATCAGTATTACCACTTGATAAGTTGCATGAAGACATATGCATGCATGTCAGGATGTTATGGCAGTATAAGATTTTCACTGGTAATGTCAGAGGGACAGTGATTGTGTGGCAGATGTCTTGAAGTGTGACGGGTTTATTGAGTGGACTCCATGTATTGTTTAGTATGTGAAAAATATCACAATGACAGCTTCCTGACTCGTTGATGCTAGACTTTGCACTCCTGTAATTTCTGTGCAGATGGGCATAGTCGATGCATTGCCATAAATCTCACATACAGCTGTACCATTTATCAGTTGCAGATGCTACAGATAATATCCAAGATGCATGCAATACGCAGCTGTATGTAGGGAATACAGTCATAACAGAGTGTTGTTTGTAAGTGTTGTTGTCCATATGGCCGATACCTATGTCATCTAGAGATGCTTTAGTCAAATGTATCACATTTGGCACTGTGAGCACCCACATATCTTGTCAGCCATACAAAACATTCTTTGAGATGCACACTCATTAGGATTTGACAGTGCAGACTTCCCTTCAAGGTATTCTACAAGACTGATTTGCCTTTCTGCATTGTACCCAATAAATACACAGCTCATTGCCAAGATTCATGACTTGGGTTTGATTCTTGCAGGTGTGGCTTGTGGCTTATGTGTCATGCAGACCTCTCAACTGGCCAGGATTTCCCTTGATTTCAACTCCAAGTTTAGCACTGTCCCTATTAACTCCTCCAAAAATAGGCCATTTTTGTGGAAGGGGTGGCAAATTCCCCTTAAAGAATACTGACAATCATTACAGTTGTACATGTCTGTTCCTGCAGAGTATGTATAACAACTTAAACCCATATATTCTGTCAGTGTTACAGATGAATGTTGTTAATATTTTTAAATTGTCCCTGGTTACACCTGCTTCTGTCTACAGCTGTTCATAAGTCTGTTGTTATATGTCCGGGATTGGTTGAAAGGCATACTGACATTTCAGTCATACTCAAGCAAATAATTTTGCAGATATTCACAATATGCACATACACCCTATTGTGTAGACCATACTTGCTAAACGTCCTCCCCAGTGTAGATGCCAGTCATGTTTAGATCACAACCATTTATCTCCATTGACATGTAACCTTGTGTGACTATGACATATATACTGGTATATACTCGCACAGGAGGTGTAAACAACAGTACTGTCTACATATGTGCTTAATGTTATGCTATTGACTTCTCTTAGAAGTGTGCATACATTGACATATCCTATACTGGGTACATTGCCATATTTAACATGCCCTCTTCCTCTTTCTTCATTCCTATCATTCAAGTCTGTGTTCATTTTCATTAGCACACTTTCCATGCCAAGTATATGTCTCATTGCATTTGCCCTCGCCCTTAACCTCCATCTATTATTTCATTCACAAATAACTGTTGTAGTGTGCACTGCACTGAGTAGACTTTTCTTTAATGTTTTCATACTGCAGTATTTTCACTCCTGGTAGTCATTGTGGCTATCCATGCAATCTTCCTGAGCAGGTTTGTCCAAGGGAAATTTGTATGCAATGCTATCCACGCAATCTTCCTGAGCAGGTTTGTCCACGGGATATTTGTATGCAATGCTATCTGTGCAATCTTCCTGAGCAGGTTTGTCCACAGGAAATTTGAATGCAACTCCCTTCTGTGGTCATGGTTTCCTGGCTGGCAACACTGTTGCTGGGCATGAAACGTTGCTTGTATTCATGTAAGCTTGATACATGGCATGCATATGTGATTAGTACAGCTGCTAATCACGCTAATGTGTAAACTTTGTGAAGGCTTTGGTCGAAGCTTACGCAGAGCTTATTGAATCTCCGGGTGAGTTTCAAGTTACTTTTGTTGAAATCCAGCACACTCTCTAGACTAAAGTAAAGAACTGTTATTTCCTTTTGTGTGTATTTCAATTTTCCATGTTTTGAAATTATAACAATAAAAGTGTTGCTTCAACAGTATAATCAATATAAGCATGTCAAGCCTCATGCAGAGCATGTTATTTGATCTATAACGTTTAAAGATAAACACCAATGATATACTGTAATTTATGCTTTAATTGTAGTACACAAAGAAGTTTTTAAAAACTGGATGGCACAAGAACAAAAATATTATTACCCTATAGGCGCTTCTGTCAGTTATTTAATACAGCAAAGTTGCATTTCAGAGAAGGATAATCAAAGTTAATTAGACTATTCAATAATATTTGCAGATTATTGTTATTATGCCTAATGAACAGACTTCATAATGATTTGTTTTCATTATTTTATGTATTCCACCAAAGGACAAACATTTAAATGATCTTTTTTTTTTTAATACAATTACAATAATTTTTATTTAGCTTTCAGGATCATTTTCATAAGCAGCACTAATTTCATATTTTTTAAACAATGCAAGCAAAATAAAATAATATAGTTTAATTTCTGATGAGTATGCCTAGGGATCTGATAAATTCTTTTACAATGAATACTCTCATTACAGAATTATGAGAGTCATTAAGAAAACTTAACTTGAAAAGCTCTGGAATTGTTCTCCTTAGATACCGAGAGCAGGATCTTGCAAAATGTCTTCTTACACATAAAAGTTGCACTTTCCTTCATCAACTTGAATAAAAGGCAAAAGTTAATGCCCTTCTCCAATTCTGATATCTAATTATGCAAAGATTTTATGTACTTTTAGAAGTAGGGAATGCAAACAAAATAGGTATTTATTTATTTTATCCACTGTTTGCAATCAGTCTGTAAGGCTAATCCTGCAAATATGTTTTTCAGCTACATCCTGGGCCCAAGGCATTAAGGATATAGCAAAATATCCAAGTGTATCATAACAAAGAATTGACCCTAAAAAGCAAAACTCAGTAAGTCTGCTGTCGTGCATTGTACATTTGTTTGGAATTTCAGGATTTCCAGTACTATAACACTCAATTCACTCTGTCATCTCCATTTTAATCAGGCACTCTACATTCAAGCCATATTACTTTATTTCCAGGCCTTTTGCCATTGTAGAAATAGACTCAGAAAAACTGCACATGGCTAATTTTGATCCATTTTTTTTCTATTAGTATTAACCCAAACTTCCTTATTTAAAAAAATATGTAATAACACTGACATTTTTTTTTAAGTTTTTGTTTATAACCAATTGTTATAGAGCTTTTCTCCATGTGACTCCAGTGATGATGGACTGTTTTCAGGCAGATTATCCAGGTCAACAAACTAAGTAAACAGATAAGCAAGCTGTAAAGAGCAGGTTACAGTAGGTGGATTAGTGCAACACAGTATGAACAGTTACCAGTGTGACTTCTGATCAGAGTATGAATAATTTAAAGTGCCTCCAAGGAATAGTGAATAACAAGGTACAGTAACATGCTGACTTTCACAGGATAATAGGAGGTTACTAGGATAATGGACACAAGGCCCTTACAAACCTAGCCAAGTTCAACCCATGTTCCCAAGGGTGTCTGGTTCAAGCAGACACTAAAATCAGCACCTATTGCCCCTGTCAAAGATGGACACAGATGGAATACCAGGGTGAATTTCTGGTTACCCATCCAGTTGTCCAAATTATGCTTAAATAAGGACAACGAGGAGCTTTGTTTAACATGAAGCAGAAGCTTGTTCCGAAGGTGGGGAAATCTCTGTGAGACAAATCTGTCTCCCCAGCAAATTCTGTTGATGTTACATACAAGATTAAGGTCCTTTGAGTGAGTGACCTGTGTGCCCTTTGACTTAAGAATGTGCAGCATTTCCATTAATGCTGGGTCAGAGATTGCTCTATATGTAAGGCACAGGTCATCTCTGAGCAGTCTGTATGACAGAGAGTAAAGTGACAATGATTTCAGTCTGTCTGCATAAGACAGATCTTGAAGACCCTGAATTTTCTTTGTAAGGAACCTTTGTGGTCTCTCACATTGCTGCAGGAGTTTGAAAAGGAACATACCAAAGTGAGTGTTGTACTCTATTATTGGCCTGATAAGAGAAGAGTACAGGGGGATTATAACCTCTTTTTTTCTGGAGGCAACACCCTTATTTATGACTTACTTATGAGAAGAGCATTATAAAATGCCCTTCTTACCACTGTGGAGACATGGTGATGGAAGTTAAGGTTGGTGTCAACCTGTATGCCCAGATTTTTCAACCTGTATGCCCAGATCGCTCACCACTGATTGTGTTTAGGGTATTGCTATTGATGTGGTAGTTTGCAGGAACATCACCCTTGCTGAAGGGGTTAAGTGAATGGGTATCTTTCTATCACTGATTTAATTGGATGTTTTATGAATAGATGATTTTGATACAATGTTCTTTTTAAATAACATGTTATGTGTATTTGAGATAATGGTCTGAGGAAGCAGTCTTAATGATCGTGAAAGCGCTAAACTTGTTTCTCCTACTTTTTTATATTTCATTAAAATGTGCTTTTTACCCTGGAACGTGATTTTGTTTTACTTGTTTTTTCTGTTGTATTGTACATATCTTCCTTTCACTATACCAAGTATATCTAACAGTATAGTGAAGGCCAGCAGTCTCCACTTCTTATTTGTTTATTTATTTATTTTTTTGGCATTTCCTATATCTGCTACCCATTCCATAGAATGATAAGTTCACTTAAATAAAAAATGTCCACATTTTCTTGATACCCACAACATCTCCAGCATTTTATCAAAATTTACAGTTGTTTTCGAGCACTTTGACAAAAAATAAAATGACAATAAAACACAATAATAACTGTCCACATTTTCTTGATAACCACACTTTTTCTTGCTCATTTGCAAATATCTCTAGCTGCTCTCGTTCAACTGTTCTTGTGCATTCACAAGTATTTCCATCATGTCCTTGAACATCCTTCACATTAAGTCTCATCAGTACCATCCTGATGTCCTCACTCTTTATGGTTGCTTCCATATCCTGTTGTTATCTTTCATTCAAATTCTTAACTTGCCAAAATCCCCTCATGTCTCTTGTTCTTCCCTTATATAAATATTCCATATTTTCTTCTACTTTCCTTGTAACAGCCTCTTAGGTAATAAATAATTCTTTATCTTCTACCATTATCTCCATATACATATACTCAGCTGGCACTGGCCTAGCAAGTAAGGATCACAGGATCATAGGAGAATACTAGGCTATTGACCCGGAGGTCATTTTAAGCCTAGCCATTTCAACCCAATGTAATACCTGAGAAGTACTAGTCAACACCCAAGAATGCATTTAATGATGACTGTCCATGTTCATGAGGGCTGTGGATGCTATTACTGGTAAGAATATATGGTGCCCCTTCCAGTCATCCAAGTTACTCTTGAACAGTGTCATAGAGATGCTCTGTTTCTCATGAATTGCTAGCCTGTTCCAAAGATGTGGCAGTTGCTGGGAGAGAAATCTGTCCCTGCAGTATGTCCTGTTTAAGTTGTAGGCCATATGTATAAGTCCCTGGAATGGGTAGCCCTAGACCCATTTTATGTACAGATATGCAGTAAATTCATTAAGATTTGGTCGTGGGTTGCTCCGTAGACCAGGAAGAAGTCTCCTCCAAGAAGTCTATAAGATACGGAATATAGTGACAGGTATTTTAATCGGTCCGTGTAAGTCACATGCTGGAGGTCCTTGATCTTTATTGTTAGAAAACTCTGAAGTCTCTCTAATTGGTGCAAGTGCTTATTACTGTACATACCAAATGGGACATTATTATCAATTATGGGCTGAATAAGTGCCGAGTATAGGGGGGCTATAACTTCTTTTGCTCTCAAGGAGATGCCTTTACTGATCAAGTGAACTTCGTGGAAAGCTTTCCTTACAACAGTAAACACATGGCAGTCAAAGTTAAGGTCACAGTCTACCTGTGATCCAATGTCCCTTCCCACTTCATGGGTACTTAGGATATAGTTATTGATTTGATAGTGTGAAGGTACGTTGTTTGTGCCAATGAGAATGATGATGCATTTCTTTGCATTTACTTTGAGACTGTGACTAATCCACCAATTGTTGGTCTGTGTGATACCCTTCTGGAGTATAGTGACATACTTTGGGGATTCAATGATTGCATCTAGTTTGCAGTCATCTGCAAACTTGATCAGCCACAGCCCTTTAGTTTTGACCTGAACTTTATAGAACTATATACCAAACAGTAGGGAGCTCAGCGCTGACCCCTGTGACACCCCACTGATAACAGGTCTGCTGGTTGATGTAGAGTCACCCACTTTGATAGTGTGTGCCCATTTTTTGAGCCAGTTGGCAACCCATCTTACAATAAAGGGGTCTGCATTCAGCTTGCTAAGTTTATCGGTAATACCTGAATGTGGGATTGTGTCGAAAGCCTTTGCCAAGTTGAGGTATGCTGTGTGCATAGATTTACCCTCATCAATGTCCTTGCTCATACTTTCAAAAAAATCCATCAGATTTAACAGACAGGAACTGCCCTTCATGAAGCCAAATTAAGTAGGATCCAGGGATTGGAGGTAACCTATGTCTTATTTATGAGATCCATAATAATACGTTCCATGGCCTTACAAATGAGGCTAGTCAGGCTTATGGCTCTGTAATTTCCTGGATCTGTTGCTGGACCACCTGTGTGGAGGTGAATAACTGCAGCTGTTCTCCATTCTGTTCTCCATGGATGGCGCAGCGGTAGCATAGTTACCTCACAGCAAAAGGTTCTCCGGTTCGATTCTTGGCTGGGGTGCCTTCTGTGCTTGGTCTTCATGTCCTCCCTATGTTCCTGTGGGTTCCCTCCATGTGCTCCTGTTTCCTCCCAGGTTACAAAAACATGTGTCTGGAGCATTTCTCCCTGGGTCTCTTCTGAAAATTGGCTTTGTTCCAAGTCGGACTTTCCCAGTTAACAAATGTTAAACAAATAAATTCTACAGGTACAAAGCCTGTGGTTAGGCTATGATAGAAAAGGATACTTAGTGGTGATGTAATTCATATTCTAGCTTGTTTAGAAGACAGCCTGGGATGTTGTCTGGTCCCATAGAGGCCATGTTCTCCGCCTTGGACTGGGCTTTGAGGATCTGCTCTTCAGATATGTAAGGTGGGGGGGCATTTGTGGGAGGGGAGGATTTGTTGTAAGTTAGGAGGGGATAAGGGAGTAAAATCTTCACCAAACCTATCCACTAGCAGGTTCACTATCTCTGTGGGGTCAGTGTGTGTGATACCATTGGCCACCAGTTCTGCACATGCTTGGATCCTACCCTTTAGGTTATGTACATTGCTGTAAAAGGCCTTATGGTTATCCTTGGCACTACTTGTTAGGTTTCTCTCAAAGCAGCTCTTGGAGGAATTGGCAAGTTGTCTTATTTGCCTGTTAAGGCTGAGAAGGGTGATTTTCCATTGTTGGATCCTTCTCTTTGTTTTCTTGGACAGCAACTTTTTGCATTTATTGCAGAGTTTGTTAATGCTGGAAGTCCACCATGGCAGCTTGATTTTACTTGGGGCTCTGGCTTTAATTCTATCTGGTACAGCCGAGTTTATACACTTATGCACATGATTTGTTTTGATTGGTTAACTTCACATCTATAATGTTTTTGAGGCCTTGCCTAAAAAAATCACTATGGGGGAAGCAAGAGCCTTTGCCAGCAGCCAGATGTCTAGGGGTGTCAGGTACAAACCATCTCTGCCTAAGCAGTGGGGTTTGTCGACCATGACTTTACAGGCAAAAATGAACTGGATCCCCTTGGAATGACACCAAAAACTAAACCAGTTACAGAAATCAATCATTTTTGTTTATACTGTGGCACCAGACAGGCAGCTGACCATGAGTTATCATTGTCCAACCTGGTTAGTGGGACATCTGTGTGTCTCACTATTGAGTATCCAATGACAAGAAAACTTGGTTTTTGAGTGTTACACCTCACAGGCTTGGTGGATGAGACACTGGTGTTGTTATGTGTCATGGGTGTTGTAGTTGTAGTGTCTGTGTTAGTTGTAGCAGTCTTGTGTTTTGGAGGTCTCTGGTGTTTTTTAAGCTTTTTGAGAGAACCTCTGCATATGTGGATTTATGTGTTTGATATGTACTATGTGTATGAGTAGTGGTAATATGTGAATATGTAGTGGTGGGTAAGTTGACAACCTTCACCGTGTTACTGTTTAGAGTAAGAGAGAGCATGGATTCTAGATTCGTGGTGTAAATACATCAGTCACACTCTGTACTAGACTGTGTTATTAGTAGACGATTGTCTGTGTAAATGAGGCAATTGCTACACTGCCTCAAGAGACTCAAGTCAACAAGGTTGGCAGGAGAAACAAGGGTGGTCCAACTGTCTATAATTTTAGGTTGGTGGCTGTTGTCCCTAGGTGTGACTTTTCAGAAATGATCACAGTGAAGCTTGGTGAATGGATATTTCTGCCTGGGTTTTAAGGGAAAGTTTGTTGAATTTAACTGTCCAGCTTTGGCGCACAAGTGCGTAGTAGTGCGTGGTGCTGCTCAAAACACAGACAAGGAGAAAACTACTCAGATGCAGGGCCTAAACACCAGAAGCTAAAACTTGAAAAGGATTTACTTCCAACCTTTTTCCTTTAAGCAAAAATCTTTGCTTGTTCTTCCTGGGCCAAATTTCAGCCTTATTTTTTATTTTTCCTGGATTTTTGAGAAAAAAGTAGTGATTCATTATTTTTTATGTATTCTATCAAGAGAAGAAGAATGGAACAGAAAAAACACGTAAAAATATCTTAATGTGTCTATCTCTTACACTTAAGGTAAAGCATACACAAAAGTTCCCTAATTTGCCTAAGAACACAGAACTGATTAGTAAATTTGCTTATGAAGACTCTTGCTAAAATCTTTCCAGACCTTTACAATATCTTATAGAGTTTTCAACACATTCATCTAAAGCCTGTGTATAATCTCCTGCCATCCAAATTTTAAACCAAATACACATTACATTTTTCACCAAAACATACACATTTTATCATTGTCTGATGCCCAAAACACAAACCCTTTTCATTTAGTTAACTATAAACTTTTCTTATTCAATAAATGACCAGAGTAAAGCACTAAGCCTGCCATGCATTTACCACTACTACTTATGGAAATTACATCATGTATATAATTCAAAATAACCAGAGAATTAACCTGAGGCCCTTTGCTCCAGGGACACTTTTACCTTTCTGTCTACCCTTTCTGTCAATAACATAAATAATACTACATTCAGTGGTCAACCATGCTTAACTCTCCTATCCAGAACTATTTTCTACCTAATTATCCATTGATTGATGGTATCACCTCAGTAATCTTACACACCATTGGAAACAGAGAAAGCATAGACAGAAACCATATTCACATAAAATGGCCCACAGCTGCACATTATCTACTGAATCAGATGCCTCAGAGACATCAAGTGATGCTAACTTTCCTTAACCCTCTAGCTCTATAATAATGGGTAATAAATCCATCAAACACTTATCGTTTATCTTTTACACTTCTTCTACTGTTACCACTTAAACTAATAGCTGTCATAACTGTATACATTTTACGAAAATGTTATACTGAGCTTTACTATTGGACTGCAATTTCCTGCTGAGGTCTTCTACCCACTGTGTAATAAAGTCTAACACACTTAAACAGATTTTTTTCCAAATAAATTCTAAAATGCTTTCATAGATATTCTTATGCAGACATCCAAGCTGAAATCATGGTTCCACATTGAAATGTCAGGACTTGTATCACCAATTACTGATAGACCTAAAAAAAAAGACATAATGCGCAGGAGAAGAGGGACTATCAGATATTACTTTTATCCTTTTAACTTGATTTTTGTAGAGAGACAAGTCCAAGCCCCCGTACCCACTGAAATTATATATACCAACTCTGAAGACTTGAATATAGTAATTTTCTGAGAAATGGCCACCTCAGAGTAAATATACATAAATAATTTTTTTAGCCATTCAGTTTCCATATTATGGGACTCAATGAAGTGGGTCCTGACATTTCAATTGGTTATCTGAAATCATTCATTGAAAACCTGATCAATTTTTTTTCTGAAGAACACATCCACTTATGAAAACCTATTCCTACTGCATCCCTTCCAGGAATAATATTCTCATTGACTATCTTCAAAATTATCACACACATTCCAAATATTGGTTTTCATACATAATGGTGTCTATCATCATCTCTTTACTGCTTCATCCTCCAATAACTAATACCTTCCACCCTCAGTGTCTCATACACCGCAGTAATGTCACATTCTCTCACGTCCTTATTAATTCATTTATTATAAAGATCCTCCCATAACTTCTCTCTGCTTCTTTCAAAAATCCTTCATCAGTTTTAATTTTGCTTTAAACACCAAACTTTATTGTAGTTCTGATTCCACTTATAGATTCTGATTTTCACATCAAATAATTTACCAACAATAAAATCACATAGCTTCAAAGGTCATCAGATCAAATGTCTCAGAGCCCTTATCCTCTCAGTTCAACTCTAATTTCATCGACTCTATCACTGCTCTCTTAAACAACAAACTAGTCCTACCACTCATAGTCCCCTCCCCTTCCTTAATGAAACTAACTCTTTCTGCTTTAAATCCATTCAAACTTCCTACATAAAAAAACTACTATCTAAACTAAAACCTTGCTGCCTGCTGCTGACCAGCTTCCAAATGAGTACCAAAAACTTGGTGCTCCTTCCATTGCCTACCCCATATCCATACTAACAAACCGCTCTCTCTGAACAGTATATGCCCAACCTATGGAAAATTTCTCATATCATACCACTTCATAAAGGAGGCCCATTTTTGAGATATTACAAACTACTGTCCCATTGCCATCCTCTCTCTCATTGCCAAAATCCTAGAGAAATGCATTCATCGGGAACTCATGAATCAGCTCACTACTAACAACCTTCTGTCCAGCTCTCAGCATGGTTTCAGGCCTAAACACAGTACAAACACAGTTCTCATTTCCTTTATGGATGCCATTCACTGCCTCAAAAATGGAAGACAGCTAGTCTCAGCCATTTTCCTAGACATATCAGAAGCTTTTGACACTGTATCCCACCAGCTTCTACTTAATAAACTTGCCACTTGTCATCCCACTATCTCAACCCTAACATGGTTCTGTTGTTATCTATCTGTCAACAGGCTAATAAATGTGCAAACACCCTTTCACCTCTATTACCAGTCACCACAGGGGTACCCCAAGGCTTCATACTTGGGCCCCTTCTCTTTGTCATATTTACCAATAACCTCAGTACCACCACCCAACATGCCACCATCATCCAGTAGGCTGATGATTCCTCTCTTATCTGCTTAGCCCGTTCCTTTGTGGAACTGCAAAATAAAATGCAAAAATCTTTTCAAGACATTGAAACTTACCTCACCAATCATCAACTCATTCTTAACCCAGATAAGAACAAGCTCATGTTCTTCTCCAACAAAACATCCAAACTCAGCTCAACATCACTCTCCATACACTCTTCCAATGGGGGCAATAATGAAGCCCACTAATCAGACCAAGCTCCTTGGAGTTACAATAGATGATACTCTAAAATTTGATAAACATATGCCTTATAATCAAAAAGGTTAACTCCAAACTTGGTGCTCTCTACAGAGTTAAGCCTTACCTTTCACAACAAGCTAAACACGCCACATCTAGCTCTCACTTGCTATCCATCCTCCTCTACTGCTCTCATATCTTTACAAATCTCTCCAAATCTGACCTAAATAAATTAGAATCCTACTATAACAAAATAGCAAAGTTTGCTGCTAATCAACACCATAAAATGCATCACTTTTCAGTTCTTCAACAACTCAAATGGCTAGAGCTTCCCAACCTTTTGGTGCCAAATCAGCTTTCTATTGCCCATAAAATCATTTACAACCGCGAAGACTGTCCAGCTCTATCAAACCTGTTACAGCCTCACACTAACTGCAGGCTCCTAGGTTATCCAATAAAATAATGCTAAAAGTATCCCTGTCTCAAAACTATCATGGCAACTCCCTCTACTCCTATATAATTGCCAAGGACTGGAACAATCTTCCTCAGCACATCTTACATATTCCAAACCTGTCCTCATTTAAAACTACCCTGAAAGATTATCTATATGCTAACTGGCTTTGCACCTGTATTTCCTCCTGGCTAGTTTTATTAATTCTATTTTTCATTCTCTTCTAGTGCATCAGAATTTCATGTTTTCTGCTCATTTCTTGCATTACTTGCACTTTTTTCCCCTCTTGAATAATGTACATGTTAACTACCTGTTTTATTTTTTATATTTGTTCTTAATTTTTAACTTTTAAGTTTTTAATTTTTACTTAGAATAAGGATGATGTGCAGAGCTGTAGTAACTACAGAGGGATTAAATTGATCAGTCACAGCATGAAGTTATGGGAAAGAGTAGTGGAAACTAGGTTAAGAAGGGAAGTGATGATTAGTGAACAGCAGTATGGTTTCATGCTGGGAAAGAGCACTACAGATGTGATGTTTGCTCTGTAAGTGTTGATGGAGAAGTACAGAGAATGTCAGAAGGAGTTGCATTGTGTTTTTGTATACTTAGAGAAAGCATATGACAGGGTGTCTAGAGAGGAGTTGTGGTATTGTATGAGGAAGTCAGGAGTGTCAGAGAAGTATGTAAGAGTGGTACAGGATATGTACAAGGGTAGTGTGACAGCAGTGACGTCTTCAGTGGGAGTGACGGATGCATTTAAGGTGGAGGTGGGGTTACATCAAGTATCAGCTCTGAGCCCTTTCTTATTTGCAATGGCGATGGACAGGTTGACAAATGAGATCAGACAGGAGCCCCCATGGACTATGATGTTTGCAGATGTCATTGTGATCTGTAGTGAGAGTAGGGAAGAGGTGGGGGAGACCCTGGAGAGATGGAGATATGCCCTAGAGAGAAGAGGAATGAAGGTCAGCAGGACTAAGACAGAATATATGTGTGTGAATGAGAGGGATGATAGAGGAATGGTGAGGATGCAAGGAGTAGAGGTGGTGAAGGTGGATGAGTTTAAATACTTGGGGTCAATAGTTCAGAGTAATGGTGAGTGTGGAAGAGAGGTGAAGAAGAGAGTCCAGGCAGGATGGAGTGGGTGGAGATGAGTGTCAGGAGTGATTTGTGACAGACGAGTACCTGTAAGAGTGAAAGGGAAGGTCTGCAAGTGGGTTTTGAGACCAGCTATGTTATACGGGTTGGAGACAGTGGCATTGACAAAAAGGCAGGAGTTTGAGCTGGATGTGGCAGAGTTAAAGATGTTAAGATTTGCACTGGGTGTGACGAGGGAGGACAGGATTAGGAATAAGTATATTAGAGGGTCAGCCCAGGTTGGAAGGTTTGGAGACAAAGCCAGAGAGGCAAGATTACGTTGGTTTGGACATGTGCTGAGGAGGGATGCTGAGTATATTGGGAAAAAGATGCTAAGGATGAAGCTACCAGGTAACAGGAAAAGAGGAAGACCTAAGATAAGGTTTATGGATGTGGTGAGAGAGGACATGCAGGTGGTTGGTGTGACAGAGCAAGATGTAGAGGACAGGAAGAAATGGAAACAGGTGATCCGCTGTGGCGACCCCTAACGGGATCAGCTGAAAGAAGATGATGACTTACTATGTATAGCTAGCTATTCCTTCTAATATTTCTGTGATCATGAAACATAGTTTTAAACGTACTTTTTGAAATTTGGTGTAACTGTTTACCTATACTTTAGCTATTTTTGTACTGTTCTGGGGCTTTCCTCCCGGACCTCCACTGAAAATGGGTTTGTGACCCAGTCAGACACTAACCGGTTAACAAGTGTAAATAAATAAATAAATAAAATAAAATATAAATACTGCCTGTGAGCCTCTTTGGTCTATATCACATCGTCGAATTTGCATATGTTCGAACGATGTAATATCAAACCCAAAAGTCTGAAACCGCACAATAACGAACACACAGAACAGTGATTTTTTTTTTTCCCAGGGAAAAAAAAATGGCTGTTCCCTAACAAAAAAAAAAAAAAAAAAACATAAACCTTAAATAAAACTAAAGTGGGGGGCTTCGCCCCCTCACCCCCCACTGTGGGGGGTTGTCCACCCCAAAACCCCCTACTTAAATATACAAACTTCAAGATCGCACCACAGTGGAGGAAATAGTAAAGCCCCGAAAACAGCCCACCGATTTTTTTCCCTGGGAAAAAAATCTATGTGTCGTGGCTTTGCTGTTTTTTCATTTCAGACTTTTGGGTTTGATATTACATCTTTCGAACTTGTTCGACGGTGTGATATAGACCCAAGCCTCTTAACCAGCAAAACATAAGTCCACTTCACACTAAAATATGTATCCCATTTAGGTGGGTCTACTTGAACTCGTACTGCTTTACAGCCTTTTTAATACAACTTTTTCAATGTCTGATACATTGGGAAATCTCCTTCTCTGTCTTATAATTTCTGCAATAAACAGAGGCCATAATCAAAAAGTTGAAGTTTCACTTAAGCTTGCCTAGCTACATAACTGTCTATATTCTTAACTGTTGCATGGATAAAGTCCCCCCCCCCCCCCGTTGCATAACTGCTTAAGTGTCACTCCAAGAGGCATTATGAGAAGTCTAAAAGGCTACAGACCATACATGTCATAACTCCTCTTCAATGTCAATGCTCCTTTGCGGCAATTCCCCTCTGTATAACTTCTTCCACTTGCAGAAGTATATACCTGAGTGTCAGCTGGGAAGCTTTGCTACATTTTTAGGATTTGGATTCCCATATTGTCCCACCCTTTCGGGAAAATCAGCCTTCCCTCTGCCATTCTTTGTTTATCCTTCTCCATATTAACTTTGCTATCATTCTTTTCATCTCCTGAAAGAACTGCCTATCTTGGGAGGAAAGGATTTCCTGAAACATGTATAACAATGCTTATACAATATGCATTTGTACAACCTGCACTTTCTAGTCTAACTCCAGCTCCAAAAGCTGCCTTCTACTCACCATCTGCTTACAGTTATTCAGTACCCTAGAATAATTCACCTGCACTGTACCTGTAAAAGTTTTTTTATGTATGTACCCAAGTACGTCAGTTACTCTTCCCCAACATTAAATGTGTTACTCTCTGAACCAAACTAATATTATTGAATTGGTGTCCAGACTGACCTTGCAACCATGTATTTTACCAAACTGCAATTATAATTTGAACAGTGACCCTAAGTCCCTTGCTGGGTCTTTGACATTAACTAGCAGGTAATCTGCATATAAGGACAACTTGCCCCATATAATAACCCTCAATTCTTCCATTTCACAAGTCGGTCGTCTATTGTTAAAAGTACAAGGCAAACAATAATGGAGAGAGTGTGCATCTCTGATGAGTTCCACTACCCAGCATATCGTTTTTCATCAACTCGATGGATTACTGTGGGCAGTTATATTTCTACTGCACAATAAATATAGTAGGTCAAATTTGCTCAGTTGAATGCCTTTTGTCTGTCAAATCACCATATGTGTTTTCAATATAGTATTGTATGTCTGCCACCTCACTGTAATTCCTGTCTGGACACAATTAATTAATTAACTCTCCAATTAATGGAGATAACCTGGTAGCCGATGCTGCTACTAAGATCTTGTAGTCATGATTCAGGATGGAGATTGCCTGTGAGGCAATGAGCAATGTTAAATCCTTACCATCTTTTAAATGAAGAAGATAACCATAGGCCTCTAGAAACACATGAATCGGGGACTTCCAGGTGCCCAATACCTGAGCCAACAATGCTAATAACCTTTCCAAGATCCCAGTTCAAAAGCATTGTACAATTCTAAAGTAAGGCTGTTCAATCCAACAGTTTATTTCCCTGTAGCTTTCACAATCCATTATTGTGCTCTTCGATTGCGATATGTGTAAGTAAATCCTGTGTATTCCCTGAAAACAACTTTAGCACAGCTCATCTTTACAGAAGAGCATCACACTTTTTCTCTATGTCTACCTACACTGTTTCTTACCCATACAGGTCAGTACAATATTGCAAAAATATTCTCACCATTGCTACTGGATCACTATTTATCATCTGCATCACT
The DNA here is from genome assembly GCF_019279795.1 of Protopterus annectens. Lineage (NCBI taxonomy): Eukaryota > Metazoa > Chordata > Ceratodontiformes > Protopteridae > Protopterus > Protopterus annectens. The sequence goes on from NC_056726.1 coordinate 1,190,266,234, forward strand.
GGATCCCTAAACTTACTTACTGTCGTCTCAGCTATCTGTTGTCATAGCATCATAGCCCGGCTCCTTTTTGCTCCTGGAGAATTCCCAAAAAAGGCATTCTGCAGAGTACTTCTATTAGACTCTGCTTTTTTTGTTTGTTTTGTTTTTTTGTTTAATCAACTTTTTTCCCATTACCTTTTTAACTTACCTCTCTACTCCATGCAAACTTTTTAGCCTCCACTTCTACCTGGTCCCCAAGTTTGAAATTAAGTTACCTTATTGTGCCTCTCTATTCTTCTTGACTTGGCATGTGTACCTCACAAACTCCTGCTTCACTACTGTTTTAATTTTTCCCAGAAGACAACTCCTGCCATTAGTCCTTCATCTGTTCCATACTGGTGATTAACACCTCTTGAATCATTTCTCATCCATTAAGTGACACAATTTGGAAAATAATTAGTAAACTGCCAATGCCTGATCTTCACCCTATATTCCAAACTACAGAGATGAGTAGTCTGAATAAACCTGTGGTAATGCCTATATGTCTCTACCCAAACCAGATTCCTGCAACTTTATGTAAATCATATTAATGTGGAAATGCTCTCTGTATCCTTACAACAGATCATGTACTGACCCTGACCTCTGAACTCATATACTACATCTAGCAATAACACTCTGATAAACTTATAAAAAATACACCCTGTGTTAGGTACTCTCTACAGCATTAGACTGTCAATCTTCTGTCGCTGTCACTTGGTTAAAATCTCCCCCTATACCACTATACCCTCCAACTTTCCTACCAGTGTTAGCAGTATCTCCCTTAATTCCTCTGTTAGATTCCGGGGGGGTGGTAAAACAGAATTATTGATCACCACTGACCAATAATGTATCATTTCTCAAGGACATACCTTCCTTTATGGCCTTTTCAAATTTTAAATCTAAATTTGGTTCCTTTAGGCTTGTATTGCAATCCACTCTACACTCTAATCCCATAGGAAATGCCAAGTCCATGTCGCAAAGCCCCAAAAAGTAATGTATTATTTTTCTTTGCTATGGTTATGTGAGTCTTCTATAGCAATAATAACTGGGATGACATTTTCTGAGTAAAAATCATGCTAATTTCCTTCTTATAGGACTCTTCAAGCCATTTACATTCCACCTAAATATGTACAAGGCTTTGGGCTGTTGCATTCCAACATTGTGTAGTTTTACTTGCAGCATTATTTTTCAGCAGAACCTTCCTCTTGCTCAGCTTATATTTTTCACTAATGCTCTTTTTGATTTTCCATCTGAGCCAACTGTTTTATATTGTTGAATGGGCTTCCCTTAACAGGCATCAAAAAATTCAAATTATTATTAAACTGAACATTTCAGAAAAATAAGTTGTAACAGTTGGGTGACTTAAGTAATACTTGGGTGGCCTAATGGTTAAGGTGTTTGCCTTACAAGCATAAGGTGCAGGGTTTGAGTCCAGGGTTTGAGTCTCACGAGGGATAATTGGCTAGGCTTAAAATGGCTTGCAAGGGCAGTTAGCCTAGTACTAGCCTATATATATATAAAGAGCTCTATTTCCTCCTCCTAAGTCTTTAGCTCAGTCTCTAATCTCTGGTCCTTCTGAACTGACTGGCTTAATGCTGATTGCTGACCTGATTCCATTACATAAGTCTCTAAGACATTACATGCATCGGAAGGGATAAAACTTAGAAACATTTAGGCTACTGTTGATAAAATTTAAGGTTCCTCAATCTACACAACTGGATGACCTGAATTTAGTTTATCCCACTTCTTCCTTGTGTCCCAGCAGGAGTCATGACCCACATCCATTCTATGGCCATTACGCATCAACGATTATCAGTTCCATTAAACTGAAGTCTCATCAAATTTTGTTTTATGGCAGAAAAAAATCCACAAGCTGGCATCAAATGTAGTCTTAGCAGCTACAGCTTCCATAGAAGCAAAGGTTATCCTCAGGAAACTTCCTTTATCCAAAGTAAAGCCATGATCACTTCTACTTTTCTGACTTTCCTCTTACAGTATTTTTTTTGCTTCTGTGTTCACAGGTTCATAGGTGTGTACTAGGCTAATGGCCCTGGAGTCTTTACAAGCCTAGCCCATAGAAGTGCCCTGGCATTGTGCCGCCCGACATTAGTTCCCAGTGCCTCTATCAAGTAGAGTCACTGGAGTGATCACCTAGTGAACTTTCTATTTCCCATCCACTCATCAAGATTTCTCTTGAAGAGGGTCAGTGAGGCACTCTGCTTGACATTTATGGGAAGTCTATTCCAGAGCATGGGCAGTCTCTGGGTTATGAACTTGTCCCTCCAGCATGTTCTGTTGATTGTGGTAATGAGGTTGAGGTCTCTGGAGCATGTTGTGCTGAGGTATTCGGATTTCTTTAGATGTAGCATTTCTAACAGAGCTAGGTCAGACATGGCTTTGTAAGTCAAGCAGAGATCACCTCTTAGTCGACGATATGAGACAGAGAATAGCTGGCATTTTTTGAGTCTCTGTGTGTAGGACATGTGTTTAAGGCCTAGGATCCTCTTTGTGAGATACTTTTGTGGCCTTTCCAGCTGTTGCATGTGTCCACTGAGGTACATGCCAAATGGATCATTATACTCGATGATTGGCCTAATGAGGGAAGAGTAGAGAGAGATGCTGACCTCTTTCTTCCTAGATGCAAAACCCTTGGTAATGAGATGTGCCACACAGAAGGATCTTCTGACCACAGTAGCAATGTGGTGGTTGAAGGAGAGGTTGTTGTCAACTTGTGTCCCCAAATCTCTTATAATGCCTTCAGTGTTCAGTGGGCTCCCATCAATGTGGTAATTAGTAGGAACTGAGTTTTTCCCAAAGGGGATGATAACGTATTTTTTTGAAATTAAGCTTAAGGCTATGATTTTGACACCAGTCAATTGTCTCAGTGAGGCATTTCTGTAGGATGTCTAGATCACTTGGGGAGTTAATAATGGCTCTCGGCTTGCAGATGTCTATGAAGTTGGTCAGTTAGAGTCCCTCTGTGTTGGTCTGGACTTCTGAGGAGTAGATGCCAAGCAGGAGAGGACCCAGGACCGATCTCTGTGGGACTACACTCATGACTGGTGAGCAGTCTGACTTGGAGTCCGCTACTTTTACAATGTGGGTTCTATCTGTGTGCCAATTTGCAACTCATCTAGTGATATAGGGGTTGATGCCTAGTTTGGTGATTTTATCATTAATTCCTGCCTGAGGAATGGTATCAAACGCCTTGGCCAGATCGAGGTAGGCTGTATGAACTGCTTTGTCCTCATCCACATCACAGGGTGCTTTTCAACTTCTTCATCTGTCATTCTGTTGGCATCACTGGGTTAACTTTTCCTTTATCAGAAACTAAACGTTTCCCATCCAATGGAGCACCAGCTCCCATAGTGTCAGACCACAGTCTTTGTGAGCCAACTAATGGTAACTAGTCAACCAAACACTGGACTTAGGTGCAATCATTTTGAAATTACTTTGCTGGAACATACTAATGTCCAGACCATTTTTTTAAATATACAGAATGCTCATAGATGACAACCTAACAATCGACATCCATAATAATGATCAAAGCTTCCTACTGCCTTTTTTCTGGGAAAGCAATTAAAGCAATCACTGAAACCTTTCATAGTCTCTAGTAATGAGATGAGAAACATGCTTCATAAAATTTGAAGTAGCAGATATTAACCAAGAATTGTTTTGTCAATTTTGAAACAGAAGATACCCAACTCTGAATGCACACATGCATTTTGATCACTTAGATAGACAGATTTATATCTACATATAACCTTATTCTTAGGGATAAACATTTTGAGAAACATGAGCCAATCAGAGGACTCTTCACTTGTCTTCCCATATTTTACATAGACATCCTAAATGTCAGTGCTTGCTGCAGCTCTTGAGCAAGCAGTGCATGTGTGGTGCCCAGAGCTTCTTGAAAGAACTACCTTGGAAAAAGGAAAGGAGCAACCACATTACACTGCATTACATGGTTTTAAAATCAATAGTACTTAGATTAAAAAAAAATAAATAAAAAAAAAAAACACCAAAATTATGCCATGCTATAGCATGCTGTTGTTGTTTGCTTGTTTTCCTGCAAAATCAAAATACCAAAATCAAGAAGTGGTCACTCTGTGATGTTTGGTAGAAGGGCAATGACTGAGTACATTGTGTTCTGTTGCTGAGGAAAAGGTCAAAAGAGATTCATTCTCTGCTTCGGGTGCATGTTTGACTGGCTTTGTAATATGTTGCTTAACATCAATATCAGCAAAGATATAATTGACACTTGGGCTTTGTTCTTTAACAAGGTCAGTATTGATGTCTCATTTGCCAACAACTTCTGCCTTCCTTTAATCCTGTGAGGATATCTTCTTTAGGTTACAGTTCATATTGTTGTCAGTTCAAAATGTAGACCATAGAGCTGAGGTATGAGGATGACAAAAGTTCACTTTATCCAAAGTTCACTTTGTTGATAATTCATTTTGTACATGTAGGTAAGTGAGTTTGTGTTGATGTTGTGGTGGGAGTGTGTTTATGCACAACAATTAGGGTTCGAGTAAGGCTGCATAATATGATAGCTTTATTGTTGTGCATTTGTCAGTGGGGTGTCTATATCACTTTGTCCAAGATGAAATTCCTCGAATCTACATTCATTGAACATTATTTAACAAACGTTCTCTTCAGCGAATGTTCACACCAGTGAATGTTTTACACAGAAAACGGTGTTAGTTGTCCACCTCTCTGACTGTCATGCACACCATAGCATATCAAACCCACCAAGGTGGGGTATCTGTGACCACCCATCCCCCTACTTATATATACCAACTCCAAGATGAGTAGAGGAAAGAGCAAATTTCCTACTGCGGCCAACTAACTCCATTCCCTGTGTAAAACATTCACTGATGTGAACATTAACTGAAAGGAACGTTCATTGAAGAATATTCGATGAACAGAGGTTTGAGGAATTTCATCTTCAGCGAAGTAATATAGAGCTGTTACTGTGAATATGTGTGTTACTAAGTCTGTCTTTTGTAGTCGTACTGTTATGGAAAGAGTATTAAGGAGGAGGGTTAAGGGCAGGGGCAAGGTTAGGTTTAGCATGCACCAGTAATATGGTACAGAGTGTTAATTGATCATAAAAATAGACTGTCTTTTTTGTGATTACAATAATGTAGTGCATGTTGGTTTTTTGTAAGTGTTGTGAAATTCTGTCCTCCAGATTCAGCAAGCTGCCCTGCAGGAATAAGTTATTCCTGTACGGCAGGGACCATTCTTGTTCAGCACGGCAGCACACCATGCATATGTATGAAGGCGTGCTGCTGTGCTGTAAAACGGACATGGTTCCATGTACGAGTGCAGGGGGTGTGTCTGAGAGGAGAGTCTCACAATACACATGCCCTCTGCACTCCAGAATTGCCGTTCGGCAATTTAAAATGAGCAAGAATGCTCGTAACACCCCCAACCCATCAGAGTAAGAAATCTGGACAAAGCCATAAGGGACAATCATCCCTACCAAGCCAAAAGTTGATAAAATAACAGATTTAGCATAAGCACATAGCACACACCTCCCAACCCATCACAGTAAGGAATGTGGACAAAGTCATAAGAGACAATCGTCCCACAAAGAAAAAAATGATGGAATAACAGGTTCAGCATTAGCATGGATATTCTGAAGAGTACAAATAAAAAGCACAACAAATACATTTTTTTTATACATGCAATAACGTTTCAGTGTAGCTGCGCTGGTGTGCCAGTTGCTTAGCTATGCTTAGCCCAGCTGAAATGGCACAATAAGTTAAAAAGCAATAGACATCCAGTGCAACTGTAAGTCCAATAGTGTAGTGGTTTGAGTGTATTCCTTGCATGTAGTCATTTACGGTTTGAGCCTCACCAAAGCCATTTCCATTTTGTATGTGTAAACATTAAAATTTAAAATTTTTGCATATTTATGTAAGAAGTAACTGATTGTTTTCAACCAGAGTAGTGCATTAGGCCCAGATGTGAGGTGTCAGTGTAATAAAGTAGTGAAACCCTCATATAAATACAAGTGCCCCATACAGTATAGTCACACAAGAATAAATTCATCACAGCACATTGGGGGATGTCAGGGAAGGTAAATATATCTATATTATGTAATGAATGATGAATCAATCCCATACAGGTCGTAGACCAATATAATAAAACATAAGCAATGCTAAACATTGCACAGATATGTTGACTGGGTGTAAGCATTGTGTACATATGAATACTAAGCAATGGATAGCCCAGCTAAATGGATTTGCTCATTGATAAGCAATGCTGAACCTGCCTCTTTAAGCACTGACGACTTTTGCTAAACAGGTTTTCCTGTAGCTTAGCTTTGCTCAACATTTTCAAAACTGTCCTATCGTGGCAAAGGGCAGGAAATCAGCCATATTTAAACCCCACAAATGGGAATACAGCTCATAACTGGTTGTAGCTCTCCACTGTAGGCAGTATGGCAGGTGTTGGAGAGAGCATACACTTCTAGGTACAGTGCTGGGGCATACAGGAGTCCAAGATCATGGTAGGACTCCTGGTAAAAAGCCATGACATGAGACTGCTGCAAGACCAGTACCAGGGCTCCCAATATAAAGCAGAATCCTGAGAAAGTCTCGCCCGTGACCTCAACAGTGCCACTTGTATTCCTCAGACTGGTGAGCAGGTCCAGAAACAACGATGCCAACTTGAAATGGAGGAAAAGGGAGCTGTTGGAACAGTGGGTCCTAGAAGCAAGAGACAGGGGAGATATCCCAGCAGTGTGCACGTATTCATAGCAATAATTGTTTACCAAAGTCCAGTCTGTGTATGTGATGGATAGGTATGCATAAATGTTTCTCTATTTGCATTACAGCTGCAACTGAGCAGGCTGTGAACCAGGAAGCCCATGCCAACAGGTTGCAAAGGCTGTGTCGTGAGGCTGGCGAGTAACAATCCTGCTTGTAGTATTCATACCAAATAAATATAAAGGAGTAGACTGTCACCTGGCAGTATAAAAACTGTGTATGGATTGCACTGAATAAACCAGACAATATGACAGTAATAGTCCCATATAGGTCATATTTAAATAAAAGTGTAACTGCATGGCAATAAAGTTCTAAATCCTGCACTGGTTGTACTTACTCTGGTATTGTATGGCCTCACATGTTGCATTCACCAACATCTGGTATGTGAATAGTTCTGTCGTGTCAACTATTTCTCACACTGCGCTACATAAAAAATATGTCTAGGAATGTCTGTATAAGAATGTTGTAATTACAAGGTCAGATTGTACAAACAAGAGAGACTTAGCCAGAAAACACAAAGAAAAGACACCACTTTCTAAATAGCTCACTCTGATGAAACACAAATTGTTGTATTTTTAGCATACACAGCCATGGTTCGAATCCCATAAGTGGTAATAAGCTGTATGCATAATCACACCTCTCAGCTGTACAGATTTTTGCAGAATATCCAGATATTTGCCTCGTATTTTTGGACTGTTCCTCTATTTTCTTGGAAAATCACTGGGATGATCTCAAGATCGTAGTGACTAAATAATGACATGCATTTGAGTTTTGGACTTCATATCCTGCAGAAAATGCAAATCCTGCTACTCCAGCAACTTTCTAAATGTTTATAAGAGCAATATTTAAAATTTGTTCCTAGTTGTACAGCCAGTTTGTCAAGCTTTGTACAGATTTTTTGCATTAAGAGGTTGAGAGGTATGTGCAGAATTATAACTAGGAATCTAGGAATATGTGTAGAAACAGTCAGGTAGTGTTAACAAACATTCCCTCCACAGGTCTACCAGGTAAGAGAAGTAGAATTTAGCTATAAGACAGTTGAAGTATACACTGTGTACAAACATACCAATGCCCAAACCAAGGACATAGGTTATTGTAATAATACCTGTAAAGTAATGATTAGAGCAACAATCATTAAAGTTGTGAGTACTGCAATGATACACAAGTTGTTAATTAACATCGTCCCCCCCTCACCATATTCTAAACACACAAATCAATGGGTATGTTTTACACCAAACCTACTGTTGGGACATATTCAGCTGCAGTGTTAAAGGAGGGGTAAGGGAAGTGCAATAAATGACCAGAAAATCAGGTGTTAACAAAGACTCACAAACACAAACATTTTCAAAGTTGCCAGGGCCAAGATTAGAACCCCTATCTAACTAGTTTGCTATACCATGGTATTATGCAGTTATCATAAGTGCCACAGAGCTTATATGTTGAAGAGCTGTCCAAAGGTATCTTTGAAGGTGAGTGACATCAGCTGTAGAGCTAAAGATGGGGTAAGGGAAGTGTAGTAAGTGTGAATGACCACAAAATCAGGTGTCAACAAAAACTCATACACTCTCACACACAAACACACACATTTTCACATTTGCCAGGACCAGGATTAGAACCCCCTTCCTAATTAGTTTGTTATACTATGGCATTACACAGTTATCAGTAGTGCCATGGAGCTAATGTGTTGAAGAGTTGTCCAAATGTATCTTTGAAGGTGAGTGACATCAGCTGTAGAGCTAAAGGTGGGGTAAGGGAAGTGTAGTAAGTGTGAATGACCACAAAATCAGATATCAACAAAGACTCATACACTCTCACACACAAACACACACATTTTTACAGTTGCCAGGACCAGGATTAGAACCCCCTACTTATTTAGTTTGTTATACTATGACATTACACAGTTATCAGTAGTGCCATGGAGCTAATGTGTTGAAGAGTTGTCCAAAGGTATCCTTGAAGGTGAGTGACAGCAGCTGCAGAGCTAAAGGAGGGGTAAGGAAAGTGTAGTAAGTGTGAATGACAACAAAATCAGGTGTCAAAAAGACACACACATTATCACAGCTGCCAGGACTAGGATTAGAACTCTTACCTAACTGGCTTGTCATACTATGGTATCACACAGCTATCGGAAGCACCATGGAGCTTATATACTAGTGAGCTCTCCAAAGGTATCTTTGAAGGTGAGTGACATCAGTTGCAAAGCTAAAGAAGGGGTAAGGGAAATGTAGTAAGTGTGAATGACCACAAAATCAGGTGTCAACACAGTCTCACGCAAAAACACACATTATTACAGTTGCCAGGACGAGGATTAGAAGTCCTACCTAACTAGCTTGCTACACTATGGTATCACTCAGCTATCAGAAGCACCATGGAGCTTATATACTAGTGAGCTCTCCAAAGGTACCTTTGAAGGTGAGTGACATCAGCTCCAGAGCTAAAGGAGGGGTAAAGGAAGTGTAGTAAGTGTGAATGACCACAAAATCAGATGTTAACAAAGACACATGCACTTTCACAGTTGCCATGTTTGAGATTAGAACTCCTACCTAACTAGTTTATTACACTACAGTGTTATACAGTTATTACAAGCACCATGGAGCTTATAGGGCTGAGGTTTGGCTAAAGGGTTATTTCAAGGTAACTGACATCAGCAGGTGTGCTAAAGTAGGGGAATAGCAGGTGTAGTGAGTGTGAATGTTCTCAAAATCAATCATCTCAATGCACACACACACACACACACACACACACACACACACACACACACACACACACACACACACACACACACACACACACACACACACACACACACACACACACACACACACACACACACACACACACACACACACACACACACAGACACACACACACACACACACACACACACACACACACACACACACACACACACACACAGTCACACACAACTTTACACTTGACAGGACTGAGTATACAAATGCTACATGAATACTGACTTGTATTATTGTGTTACACAATTATCACAAGCAGCACAGACACTATAGGCCTGATGGCTACCAAAAGGAATGTCTACAGTGATTGACATTTTCACATCATGTGATATTGGCCAATTGGATGTGCTGTGGGTGGGACAGGCATCAAAATGGAATTGTATCTGTCACTGTCTGCCTCTCTTTTCCCCACATCTGTGTGTGTGTGTATGTTTGACTATTATAATGTATTGGCCTTGGATATGTGTGAGTATTCCTATCTAATGGGTGGGTGAAGCATAAATGGTGTACAATTTGGTGTGTGTGCACAGACATCTGCAAATGATAGATATGTATAGTCCACTGTGTTGTTAGACATGGGCTTCATTTTTCTAAGTGTAGGAGCATACCCAGTATGACCTTCTGTAATGAGTGTGTGAATCCATTCTAGGTAGGCTTGTACTCCAGTCCAGGGTTTGCTGTTCTCAGCCTACAGATAGCAACCTGTTTCTGCAGGATATCTGTAGATAGGTTGATAATATGGAGTCACAATGGGTGACAGAGGGATACTGTAACTATTGCTGTCTGTGCTGCTTGTGCTACATGGTTGGTGTTAGCAGAGATATTCAGACATATGTACTGTTTTACACTGTGATGTATTATGTCACCGACTACTGACAGATATAATTATTTGCTCACAGTTATTTACTGGGAAATACAAGATGAGTGAAGGTGAGTCCAGTATTGTGGTCCGCAGCCTACACATTCTTGCACACTCCTGCCATTCTGGAGGGGTAGCTACAGACACTTACTGATGGGTCTGTGTAAATAGTCCAGCACCTTGGTAGTATGGTGGCTGAGGATCCCCTTATTGTACATATATCGACATAACAGAATAGCCATATCCTGCTGTGGCCATACCTCTCAGCTGTACAGATTCACCCAGGTTACCCAGAGGCAGGGCTCATATATCTGGTAAGTTCCCCTTCACATTGCGGTTTATGAGCAGGTTTTTAGCCACCCATTACTGGGTTTGCAGGCAGGGATAATATGGGCACACATCAGAGTTTCAGACACACACTCAATGACGTCCATATGTCTACACCCCCCCAACTTTGTTATTCTATCCTTGTCCTAACATTATGCGAGCGATATCTAGGAAGAATCCCTATAATTCGCCCTTCATCCTAGTGGTATTTATGGACTGGTCCACAGTTCATGCAGTAGGACATGGGGGGCATGCTACTGGGATATGTCAACATGGCCTTGCATTTGTGTTCTGTTGACTGTGTTAGTTTGTTAGTTAGGAAGCCATGAGATACCATACATTGGCACTATGGGTGAGGCACAGGCCTTTGACAGAGGACTGTAGGCCATTTGCTAGTGATGCAGTTCATCTGTAGCAGGCCAGTGCATTCTGTCACTCCTACATTGTTAGGCTGCGAGCCAGTGGATTCCACTGGGGTGTCAGGGTAAGTGTGCAAGGTGTTAATGACAGTAGTTCCTGTACATATTCACCCATTGGTCTGGATGAAGGCAGGGTACTGCTTACAGCCTGAGATACACCTGCATAGGACATATCTTCAGCATGTTGCATTCTGTGGGTATTCCCATACAGAAGTGGGGTCATACTATACTCATTCCCAAAAGCAAGGATATGACTTGTGATAAACCTGTGGCTGATGGTGGGGTGAGCTGAGTGCATGTGTGATTGGGAAGCTACTTGCAACTGACTCAAAGATATAGCTGGGACATTCCCATTATGCTGCCTTGTGCAGGGACATAGGCAGTCTCTCATTACTTCATAACTGTGCCTTTTGTCGTCTGCCAGTGATTGGCCAGACTACATCAGTATTCCATACTACACGGACAACTAATGTGCTGCTGTATGTACAATTCCAAAGTTGTGTGAAGTTGACAGTTACATTTTATGCACTCTGTCTAGGGTACTTCCACCTGTGTACTGTGTGTAAGTATGGGCCCACATTCATGACATGTCCATCTATCAGATGGTGACAGATATTGACATCTGAACAGTGAGTATGGATGACTACTGTCAAGGGTATTGCTGAGAAGCATTGTGGTTGGCACTGCAGTTGTCGGAATATGGCCCTGTCATCCACAGTACTGCTCATAGGCCACCAAGACACAAAATTCCATGCCTACATGCTGACCACTTCCAAACAATATTGAACACATGACAACCTAACACATGGACCCCTGCATATTGTACACATGCAACAATCTATCCTATAGATTGGGCCAGCTCAGATAATCTGTGCTCCACTGTTATTACACCTCACACTTTTTTCAACATAGGATTGTGGGGGGGGGCACACCTGATGACTTTAAGCATTTGCTATGACTGTACTGGCATTTCAGGTACTCTGTTAGCTCCCATTTAATTTTGTATTCTGACCTATCATGCAGATTGGAGGCATATCAGTAGAGTAGATATATTAGGTTTTATTAACCTACATTTCAGTTTCAGACTTCTTACCCTTCAGAACTAACATACAACTGCCAGACCTGTTGTAGTCTGTGTAGGTCTTGAGGGGGGCTTTTAACCATTACCATCAATTGGAGGCCTTAGGCCAGCCTTTTTTTATGGTCATTTACACCTGTCCTGCTGGCTGAGGCTGGTGGTGGCTATGTAAGCCTCACTGACATGCATCTGTGTGTCTGATGGACACATATTTGGGCTACCACATTTACTGCAGTGGGATTTGTCACCTTTTCTAGTACTGCCTAGTATGTTGACAGCAGCATTTGTTTTGGATTTCATGCTGCCCATATAGGTGTCCACTATCTGCTACCATCCCATTCAGCCACCCACTTCCCTTGCATACTCATGTCCATACCATGATACAACTATCAGAACATACTACTCCATTCAGCAATTGATAGAAAGACTGACCTACTTCGTGGCAGTGCCAGTATTGAGGATGGTGCTGGAGGGCTGACTATGTCGGATGCACATAGTACACTCCCTATACATGGTTCATAGGTTCATAGGTTGGTAATAGGCTATCGTCCCTAGGGACTATACAAGCCTAGCCTTAATAATTCCCTGGCTATTTCTTCCCGCTATTTACTTTTCTGGACCCCTGTCTAGCAGGGCAATTGACATGATCCCCGGGGTGAATTTCCTTTCTCCCATCCAATCATCAAGGTTCCTTTTGAAGAGGGCCAAAGAGGCACTCTGCTTGAAATGTATGGGCAGTCTATTCCAGAGTCTGGGGAGTCTCTGGGTCAGAAACCTATCCCACCAGCATGTTTTGTTTACTGTGATGACAAGATTTAGATCCCTGGAGCGTGTGGCTCTGAGGGATTGGGATTTCTTTAAGTGTAGCATGTCCAACAGCTCTGGGTTTGACATGGCCTTGTATGTTAAGCAGAGATCGCCTCGGTGTAGACTATATGCGACAGAGTATAGCTGGAGTTTTTTAAGGCGGTCAGCATAGGGCATCTGCTTTAGGCCTGTGATTCTTTTAGTGAGGTATTTCTGTGGCCTTTCCAGTTGTTGCAGATGTCTTGAGAGGTACATACCAAATGGGTTGTTGTATTCTATAATGGGTCTAATGAGGGATGAGTACAGTGGGACAATGACCTCCTTTTAAGCCCTTAATGATGAGGTGTGCTACATAGAAGCATTTACTGACTGTTGTGGCAATGTGGTTATTGAAGGTGAGACCACTGTCCACCTGTGTTCCTAAGTCTCTTATCACACTTTCAGTGTTTAATGTACTGCACCTCTGTGGTAATTCACGGGTACATGTTTTTTCCCAAAGGGGATAACTATACATTTCTTGGCATTGAGCTTGAGCCCATGGCTCTGGTACCAAGCATCTGTTTCTGTAAGGCCCTTTTGTAGAATATCCACATCATTTTGGGATTCAATAATGGCTCCCAGTTTGCAGTCATCTGCGAAATTTGTTAGCCAGAGTCCCTTAGTGTTGGCCTGTACTTCAGAGAAGTAGATGCCAAACAAGAGAGGTCCCAGGACTGAACCCTGAGGTACTCCACTTGTCACTTGCCTGGAGCTGGATTTGGAGTCAGCTACTTTTACAGTGTTGGTTCTGTCAGTAAGCCAGTTGGAAACCCATCGAGTGATGTAGGGATTAATGCCCAGCTTAGTAAGTTTATCTATGATTCCAGAGTGGGGGATGGTGTCAAAGGCCTTGGCGAGGTCCAGATAGGCTGTGTGGACTGCCTTACCTTCATCCACGGCTCTGGAGACTGATTTGAAGAGTCATTTAGGTTCAGGAGACAAGATCGGCCCTTCATGAACCCAAACTGGGTGGGGTCCAGTGTTTTAAGGTTTCCAATGCCTTTGTTTATAAGTTCCATGATAATGCATTCCATGGCCTTGCAGATCATGCTCATCAGACTGATGGGGCGGTAGTAGTTCCCGGGATCCAAGGTGGACCCCCCCCCCTTGTGGAGTGGGACAACTGTAGCTGTGCATCACTCTGAGGGCACAAAGCTTGAGGTGAGGATATGATTAAACATGACACTTAGGTGAGGTGCCAGTTCATTTTGTAGTTCATGTAGTACACAGCCTGGGATGTCATCTGGTCCCATGGATACTGTAGTCTTAGCTTTGGGGAGTGTGTTTTTTTACCTGTGTGGCCATTATTACCAGAATTTGGCAATCTTCCGGTATTGAGATGGGCCATTTAGGGGGTGAGAGGGAGGGTGAAGTTGGCACTGAATCGATCTGCCAGGATATTGGCAATATCCTTGGGATCAGTATATTTAATGCCATTCTGTTATAGCTCAGAGCAGATCTGAGCATTGCCATTTAGATTCTTGACATAGTTATAAAATATCTTTTGGTTGTCTTTGGAATCTTTGGTAATTTTATTTTTGTAACTAGCTTTGGAGGATTTTATGTGGAATCTCAGCTTCTTACTGAGGCTGGTAAGGGAGTTTTTTGCATCCTGGGAGTTTCCTCTTTTCTGCAACAGTTTCTTCCTTTTGTTGTAAAGTTTGTTTATGGCAGGGGACCACCAGATTGGCTTCCTTTTTTTGGAGGAGAGCATCTTGGTTCTATTTGGGATGTCACAATCCATTCATGAGTGGATGTGCTCGTACAGTGCCTTAGTGTAGGACTCAGCAGTCAAACTTTCAGTTCCCATTTGCATGGGTGTCATGAGGTTTGTAACTTCTGACTTGAGTTGCATGAAGTTGGCTTTGGAGAAGTTTTTTCTGGAGGTTTACTTACGGGGGTGGGGTGGGGGGGGATGTGGATGTTAAGGGTGATTACCTTATGGTCTGACCTCACCAACCAGGGGGTGACCATAGGTGTGGAGCATCGATTTCCCATGTTGGTAATGACCAGGTCTAGGATATTGGAGCCCCTGGTGGGACTATGGATTAGTTGATCTAGGGCATTGGAATTTATGAATTCCAAGAACCGTTGTGCAAAGGTGTTGGTACACAATTAGTTTTCCCAGTTAATGGCAGGGTAATAGAAATCACCCAATATTAGGTGATTAGTACAGCACAGGCAGTGTCATGTTGGCATCCCGTTTATTGTAAGTGTGACATCCCCTTGGTCCCTGCTGTGTCAGTGTATGTGCTATGCATTGTCGCTTTGCTAAGGCCTGGGCATACTGGGTATGCCTCCTTCTGCCTACATGGGCAGGCTCAGGTAGTTCCTCCTCCAAGTCCCTCTGTGCCTGTGATGGCCTTGGCAATGGTGGGGGGCTTTTTGGCCTTTCTCCATGCTGTTCCTGCTGCAGCTGTTTCCGCAAGATCATATTGTATACCATGGCACATGCTATGAACAGCTGTGTACATGTAGCTGGAGAGTACTGCAAGGCTGCAACAAATATGTCCAGGCAGTGGAACTGAGACTTGAGCATCCCAAACACATGCTCTATTATGATTCTGGTTTGTGCGTGTGTCTCATTATGGAGTTCTTGTTCAGGTGTGTGTGCATTTCTGAGGGGTGTCATCAGCCACTGCTCCAGTGCATAGCCAGCATCCCTCACTAGGTGGCCATATGGGATGTCCCCACTGGCAGATGCCTGGTACAGCTGTCTCATATGCCAGATGTGGGAGTCGTGATAGCTTCCAGGGCTGCCAGCACACACATTTAAGATAATGCCCTGGGCATCGCACATGACCTGGCAGTTGATGGAGGAGAAGCCCTTGCGGTTTATGTAGACCTTACCCCACTCGCTGCATGGTGCTTTGATGTGTATGTGCATGCAGTCTCCAGCACCCACTACCTCAGGGTATTCTTCTATTTGGTAGAAGAGATTCATATTGTTGGTCAATGCCTCACGGGTGTTGAGGAAATATATGTGCTCACTGGCATGTGCTGACATGGCATCCAGGAACTGGTGGAGTACCCTGGATGCTGATGCCTGTGAGATCCCCATGATATCCCCAATAGCCCTCAAGAAGGTACCTGTAGCTAGTATTCTTAAGCCTACACATACCTTGGTATCCACTGGGATGGGTTCCCTTCTGTTGGTTCTGTATGTGAGGCGTGGCCAGCATAGCTTAACAATTTGCTGTAGAATGTCCTTGTCCACCCTATAGTGCTCCACTATCTCCAGCTCATGTAGCCCCTGGTAGGTTACCCTGGGTCTGTGCACTCTTCCCTTCTCCTCACTGTGTTGTGGTCATCAGCATTCACATCCTTACCACCCACAGCCTCTTGCACACATTGATGTATGAGAGCAACAGCAGCCCCTAACATTTCCTTAGTTTTGTCAGGTAAAATTTCCCCCATCTGTGTACACCGGTGGTGTAGAGTTTGTGGGAAAACCAGACTGGAAAGTGTTTGCATAGTTTATAGTAGTGCGTTAGGCTGTTCCATGTGTAATTGGCTGATTCTGATACATTTCACCTGCCAGCTGTGCTAGTTCTCCTTGACATTCCTACTGCTGTTTTCCCTTCCCAGCATACCCAGTGCTCAGATGTGAACAGAGCTGCTATTCCCTTTTTTTTTTTTTTTTTTTAATTTAAACCTGATGTGCAGTGCCACACCCATTTAGTTGATGTAAACACTGCTATGCAGCCTCAGACACACACCCTTCCTTAGCTGTGCTTAGCTAAGGGCAAACATGGGCCACAGTGCTCCAATAAGCTTACAGCATGCATGACACTCCCCCTTATGAGTTCATCCACCTTTTATACTTATACAATGTACTTATACAATGGTGTTGCTGCACCTACACGGTTGGGTGCAAGCTAACACTGAGAGGAAATCTGTTATTCGGTAGCAATCCCCCTCATTTGCATAAAACAGAATGCTAATTCATGGTTACCACACTCATATGCTCAGCCTCCCCCTTAGCAACCACTGTTCCCTGGTATTGTTGTCTTATGCATGCCATTGACTATTATGACAAAATGCTAATTTGGGTTTAAAAGCTTATTTCCAACTTTTTTCTTATTTTCGAGCCAATCCCATTTGTGCACCACTGCCCTAAGCTTAAACGGCTAATTAATACATGCTTTCTGGAGTGCTGACATGGCTCCATTGTATAGATTGCAGAAATGTATTCAGTTAGTAACCGAATACATTTCTGCAAGCTACACTGTTCCAGCATGGAACATGCCCCTTTGGTCGATCACTAATTAGGCTCATTTGCATGTTTTTCACCAGCAAATGAGCTCATTACCATCCCGGATGACTTTTCATGCAGGAACAGTATAGGGCCACTCTTGCATGTCAAAACGGCACATACATGGATTGTAAAGCAGCCATTTTCCATGCAGGAGTGGTTACAGTGTTCCTGCATGGAAAATATCATTTTGAGAATCCTGCCAGTATTGTGTCACCTCTGCATGCTAAACACATGAGCTAACATGGTATATACATTAGGCTTTGCATGCTAGTGGGCAAATATATGGCCATTGGCATGCAAAACCACTCAAAATTAATACAATAATAAAATTACTTTATGTTGGCCGAACTCGGTCATTGAGGGCAGGGGACATGGTATGCTAGTGGGAGGGGGGAGTACATGTAGAAATGGGGGGGGGGACTGCATTAGAACTACTTTCTGCATTTTGCCATTATATGCAATGGCATGCAGAAAGTAAACATAGGCAGGGAACAGTGGTTGCTAAGGGTGAAGGCTCAGGAATAGTGCAGTAACTAGGGCTTAAGGCAGTGGGGTGTGCTAATGAGAGGAATTATAATGAATCACAAGTTGGCCAGGAAAATTTCTAAGTGTCAGACTGCACCTAACCATGTAGGTGCTCTAACACTCTTGTGTAGGCAGGAGGAGCAAGGTACATGAAAAGAGGTGTGTCATGCTTGCTGGAAGCACATTGGGGACTGTTGGCTGGTGTCTGCTTAGCTAAGCACAGCTAGGAGAGGGGTTGTGTCTGAGGCTGTGTACTCATACTCCATGAACTGAAGAGAGTGTACACATACAGGGGAGGGAAATATCTTGCTGTTTACACTACCAACAGGCTGAAAGAGGAAGGGTAAAAAGGAAAAGGCAAAGGAAGTAGCAGAACAAGGGAAACACTGTACAAATCAGCAATATGGGAGTCTGCAACCCACAATTGGCCAATGAAAGCACTCAAATAATACAGCTGACAGGTGGCTGTAGAGCTGAAGATCGGAGGCTGCCCACTAAAGTGTGCTAGCCTGTGAAACTAATTTATCACTGTCTCTGCATTTTCTATGTATTTCGACAAAAAAAACAAAAAAATAATCCTTGTTTTCCCGCCTTTCTCGACTAGTTTAGACCAGTATACAGGCATTGCTGTATTCTGGGCTGTGGTGTAGTTCCTGTGTTGTCCATTAGCTTACTTGGATAGAAGGAAGTTTCTTTGCTCACCAGTGGGAGTGGGGAGCCTTGGGCAGCCTACCTGTCCTTGGGGGAAGTGACCTCAGCACAAGAAGCTGTAGTAATTGGTTGTTTGGGACCATTCCTAGCTCTTTTGTAGTTCACTGCTTAAAATCCGTGTTTGCACAGCTTTGTGCAGTCGTGCGCATAGCGCAGCGCCGGTTAAACAAGGTTAAACTTGGTTAAACAAAGTTAAACTTTTTCTGGCTCCGCCAAGTGTGCTCTTCAATTTTTCCCTTAGAACTGTTCTACTTGCAATCTAAACAGCCTATACTCTATCTGAAAAGCTCAGCACTTGCTCCTAAAGCATTTTTATACAGGTAAAGCACTCTTAAACGAAAGAAAGTACTTCATTCACCTAAATTCTGTTGAGTACACATCTCCCTATAGGTCCTTTCTGACTCAGTTACACAGCAATCTTTTTCACTATTTATAGCATGTCGAAGGGTCAGTTGCTGGCATCCTCTCCTGTTCAGCTGGTGATTCTGGGAATCTTGAGGCAATGTTACAATTGCCTCATGTACACAGACAACCCTCTCCTCCTCCCAACAAATACAAATATATGCGAGAGATGCAACTATATAGCCAAACTGGAGGCTGAGCTCTCTCAATTCAGTACTGGCAAGACCAGTCAGGAGGAGAAGGTAACCACGCACACCACAAACCCAGTCTCACATAGAACTATCACAACAGCAAACCAAACACATAAACACACAAAAACATACTCGGAGGCGCTGATTAAAAATCTACCAAAACAACAGAGGCCTCCAAAGCAGACACTCAAGCAACCACAACCTCAAGACATAGCACATGCAACACATAGCTCACAAAGTCAGTGTGCTAAACAGTCACAGCCCTTAAGGCCAAACAACATGCCAGACACACTTGTAATAGGTGACTCCATAGTCAGACACACTGACGTCCCGCTCACCAGACTGAACAAGGAAAAGGTCACAGTAAGCTGCCTGTCGGGAGCTAGAATCCACCACATAACACAAGCACTCAGGTCACTCCACAGCAAGTACAAATATGACTCAGTCATTGTACATGCCGGTGTGAACGACCTGAGATGTACCTCCCTGGACTACATGAAAAGAGACATAGAGGAGCTCTCTGATTATGTAGCCCAGGCCGGTATGACCCTGACCCTGAGCAGCATCTTACCCTCACCAAGAATGATGCCACAGTACAAAGACAAAATGATCAGTTTTAACAATTGGCTTAATTATTGGTGTCATTCTAAGGGGATCCAATGTCTGTCTGCTTGGGATGACATGCTTGACAAGCCACGCTGCTTCGCAAGGGATGGCTTGCACCTGTCACCCCTGGGCTTCCGGATATTGGCCAAGGCTTTTGCCAACCCCATAGTGCCTTTTTTAGGCAAGGCTCAAATGACAAACCTACCTCCCTAGAAAACACAAGTGGAAAAAAACTAAGGGTAATGCTGCTCAATGCCAGAAGTCTAAACCTCAAGATGCACGCCCTCGAAGCCCTCCTCAGTATGGAGAACATCGATGTCTGTGCGGTGACTGAAACCTGGTTCAAGGCTCCAGAGAGCACCCCAGCACTATCAGGTTTTACCTTATATCATGCTTTCCGGCCCCAAAACTTGGACCGAACCACAAAAGGAGGGGGAGTATCCATTTTCATCAAAGATACCCACACCTCCAGGTTAGTGGCAACGCACGAAGCATCGGAGACTATCCAGGTGCAACTAACCATAGGCAAAACTGCCTTACAGTTTGTAGCATGCTACAGACCACCCTCTCAAACTCAGGAACCCCACACAGCCTTCCTGAAGACACTGGAGAGTATGAATGTCTCTCCAAATACCATCATTTTGGGAGACTTCAACTACCCAAACATTGACTGGGAACATTACTCAAGCCCTAACACCCTAGCCCAAAGGTTCCTAGAATTCATAAACTCAAATGCAATGGAACAGCTAGTCACCATTCCCACAAGAGGAGACAATATACTAGACCTGATCATCACAAACATGGGGACAAAATGCTCCACACCGGAAGTATATCCCTCTTTGGTAAGATCAGGCCATAAATTAATCTCACTGGAAATCCACATCCCGCCCCCACCCCCTGCACAAAAGACCACAGTGAAGAACTTCTCAAAAGCAAACTTCACACTTCTTAAGACTGAAGTGGTATCCTTCAAGGCCCCTGGGCCAGTGGAAACCACAACCCACACTGCTGAATCCTTTGCAAATGCCTTCTATGGGCACCTTCAAGAATGCATGGATCATGCAATCCCAAATAAAACCAAGACCCATTCCCCAAAGGCAGGCGCCGGTCTGGTGGACCCCAGCCATAAACAAACTTTACAACAGGAGGAGGAAGCTACTACATGACAGAGCAAAATCCCTAAAAGGGAAGGCGCTCTGATCAGTACTAGCAAAAACTACGATCACTCATAAAATCATCCAAGGCCAACTTTGAGAGAAAAATCGCAAAAGACACAAAGACAATCACAAGGCCTTCTTTAGCTATGTTAGAAACCTGGGTGGAAACTCC
Organism: Protopterus annectens; assembly: GCF_019279795.1. Taxonomy (NCBI): domain Eukaryota; kingdom Metazoa; phylum Chordata; order Ceratodontiformes; family Protopteridae; genus Protopterus; species Protopterus annectens. The sequence continues at coordinate 1,190,287,332 of NC_056726.1, forward strand.
CAGATATGCTCAGAGTTAGTCCAAAATGACACAAAATACACTGAACCCACTGACATTGCCAACATTCTGGCAGACAGGTTCAGTACAAATTTCTCCTCCCCCTCCCCAAAAGGAGAAATAACTATCCCAGCAGAGTGTAGCCTCCCTAACATCTCAGATGCCCAGGTGAGAGCCGCCTCTCTAAAGCTAAAACACAGCATCAATGGGACCGGATGGTGTCCCGGGCTGTGTGCTACATGAACTCCAAGAGGAACTAAACCCACACATAAGGCTGCTGTTTAATCTTAGCCTTACTACAGGATACACTCCAAAGAGTGGCGACGGCAACAGTGGTCCCACTTCACAAAGGCGGTGCTTCTACGGACCCTGAAATTACCGCCCCATAAGCTTGATGAGCCTGGTCTGCAAAGCTATGGAGAGGATCATTATGGAACTCATAAACAAAGACATTGGGGACCTACAGACATTGGATCCTACCTAATTTGGCTTTGTCAAGGGCAGATCCTGCCTTTTGAACTTGGTCGACTTTTTTGAAACAGTCACTAAGGCCATTGATGAGGGTAAGGCAGTTCACACAGCATACCTTGACCTTGCAAAAGCCTTTGACACAATACCCCACTCGGGCATCATAGACAAACTCACCAGCTTAAATGTAAACCCATATGTCACAAGATGGGTTGCAAACTGGCTCAAGGACAGAACCCACAGGGTCAGAGTTGCTGGAGCTATGTCAGACTCTAAGCCAGTCACAAGTGGTGTCCTACAGGGCTCAGTCCTGGGACCCCTCTTGTTCGGCATTTATTTTTCCGAGGTACAGGCAAACATAGGAGGATTGTGGCTGACAAAGTTCGCAGATGACTGCAAACTGGGCGCCATAATTGATACTCCAGCGGACACAAACAGCCTTCAGAGAGGCCTCATAGAAACGGATAATTGGTGCCAGAGCCATGGCCTTAAGCTGAACGCCAAAAAATCTATAGTCATACCCTTTGGGAAAAACAAGGTACCGACAAATTACCACATAGGCGGTAATCCATTAAGTATGGAAGAGGTAATCAGGGACCTAGGGACCCAGGTTGACAGTAACCTCTCATTTGACACTCACATTGCCAAAGTGGTTAGGAAGACCTATATTGCCCACCTTATCATGAAGGGTTTCACATCTAGATCAAGAGAGGTCATTGTGCCCCCTGTACTCTTCTCTTATCAGACCAATGATTGAGTACAATGCCCCATTTGGGATGTATCTCACCCGACACCTGCAGCAGTTGGAAAGACCCCAAAAGTTCCTCACCAAGAGGATAAAGGGTCTTAAACATATGTCATATGCCACCCGACTGAAAAAACTCCAGCTCTATTCAGTCGCATATCGCCTACTCAGAGGTGATCTGTGCCTGACGTACAAGGCCATGTCCAATCCTGAATTAATGGACATGCTCCACCTCAGAAAATCCAAATCCATCAGAGCCACGAGAACAAGTGACTTAAACCTCAACACAGAAATAAATAGGACGTGCTGGAGGGACAGATTCATAACCCAGAGGCTCCCTACACTCTGGAACAGAATCCCAGTCCATGTTAGGCAGAGCCCCTCACTGACTCTATTCAAGAGAAATCTTGACGAGTGGATGGGAGATCGTAGGTTTACCCCGGAGGTCATCTCTGTGTCACTACTAGACAGAGGCATAGTAAACTAAACCCTAAAAGGGCGTAGTATTCTCATCCTAAGGGGTGGTGTAAGCCACATACACTCTGGCTAGGCTTATAAATGCCTTAGGGCAGATAGCCTAGTACGAACCTATGAACCTATGAACCTATTAAAGAGCAACAGCACAAAATAAAGGTGAACTGATGTAGAAATCTCTACTATGGGAGTCTTAATTATAAAAAGGGCAACAGCAGAATAAAGACAATCATCCACAAATTACCAGTAATGTTTCTAACACTCACAGTGGCTAAATCTAAGCCATGAGCAAATAAGCTGGCATCTAGAATGAATCAGAAACAGCCAATCTGACAGGCAGCAGTAGCATCGCACCACTATAAAGTATGGAGACACCCCTCAGTCTGAGTTTCCCCAGAAACTCTGCACCTTCGGAGTAAATCTGGGAATTTATACCGACAAAATTCTAGGGTCTGCCATTGCTCGGATGCATCTCTATGTGCTGGAGGCTGACGGTGGTGAGGAGGATAATGCTGCCAAATGCCACCGACTCAGGAGGAGGAGGAGAGTGTTCAGATACAGGGTGACCTATCAGGGGCTACATGACCTGGAGATTGTAGAGCATTACAAGGTGGACAGGGACATACTTCAGCAAATTGTGAAGCTGTGCTGGCATCGCCTCACATCCAGAACAGAGAGGAACCCATCCCACTGGATACTAAGGTATGTGTAGACTTAAGAATACTACCTGCAGGTACTTTCCAAACACCTACTGGGGTATCATGGAGGTGTCACAGGCATCTTCATCCAGAGTACTCCAACAGTTCCTGGATGCCATTTCCATGCTACTACATGTCTATGAACACATCCACTTCCACAACACCTGTGAGGAATTCACCAGCAATATGTGTCTCTTCCACCATATAGCTGAATACCCACAGGTACTGGGTGCCATAGACTGCACGCACATCCACATCAAAGCACGAACCGTTGAGCATGGTAGAGTCTACATCAACACAAGTGCTTGCCCTCCATTAACTGCAAGGTTGTGTGCAATGCCCAGGGCATTATCATGCAAGTGTGTGCTGGCAGACCTGGAAGCTCTCATGACTCCCACATCTGGAATTCCTCACAGCTGTATCAGGGGTTTGCCAGGGAGGACATCCAAAATTGGCCATCTAGTAGGTGATGCTGGCTATGCCCTGGAGCTGTGGCTGATGACACCCATCAAAAATGCACACCCCCCCAACAAGAATGCCATAATGAGGCACATGCACAAACCAGGATCATTATAGAGTGTGTGTTTGGGATGCTCAAGTCACGGTTCCACTGCCATGACATATCCTATGGAGCCTTGCAGTACTCTCCAGATACAGGTGGACAAATATTCATAGTATGTGCCATGCTACACAGTATGATCCTGTGGAAACAGCTGCAGCAGGAGCAACATGGGGAGGAACCACACAGCCCCCCACCATTGCCAAGGTCACCACAGCCACAGAAGGACATGGAGGAGGAACTTCCTGAGCCTGGCCCTATAGGCAGGCAGAGGCGTGCCCAGTATGCCTATGCCTTGGCAAAGAGGCAACACATAGCACATACACTGGCACTGTAGAGACCCAGGGACTGATACCTCTCTCCCACTTGCACATACAGTAAAAGGGATGCCAAACATGACACTACCTGTACATTACCATGTATAGGGAGTGTACTGTGTACATCCCACATAGTCAGCCCTCCAGCACAATCCTCAGTACCTCCCCAAGCACAAGGTAAGTCACCCTTACTATCAATTACTGAATGGAGTAGTATGTTCTGATAGTTATATTTATGCTATAGATGCAAGCATGCAAGGAAATTAGTTGGCCAAATGGGATAGCAGCAGATAGCTGACAGCTGTATGGGACAGCATGAAATCCATAACAAATACTTTTGTCCCTGTACTAGGCAGTAGTACTCAAGGCGACAACTCCCACTGCAGTACATGTGGTGGCTTGACTAATTGTAGGTGTCCACAGGTCACACACATGGATGTCTATGAGCGTTCCCATTCCCACCCCCCCAGCATCACCCAGCAGGACAGGTGTAGATGACCAGAAATAATGGTCGGGCAAAGCTCCACAAATGCTGGCAATGGTGAACAGCCCCCCTACAGACCTACACAGACATACTACAACAGGTCTGGCAGTTGCAGTATAGTTCTGAAGACTAATAAGTCTGAAACTGAAATGTATGCTATTACAATCTATCTTGTGTACTCTATTGATATGTCTCCATTCTGCAAGATAGGGCACAATACAATACTAAATGGAAGCAGACAGAGTTATAACTGAACTATCAATGCAGTCAGTGCAAATGTGGAAAGCTGTCAGGTGTGCCCCCCAACCCCATGAATAAATTGCAGTAACATGTAAGTTTGTAGAGTAATATCAGTGGAGCACAGATTGCCTGAGCTGTCCCAATCAACATGGTAATTGGTGTATGTCCACTATATGCAGGGGTCAGTGTGGAAATCTTTTGTCAGTGTTTAATATTGTTTGGAAGTGGACAGCATGTAGGCCTGGATGTTGTGTCTCAGTGGCCTAGGTACAGTACTGTGGTTGACAGGGCCATGTTCCAACAACTACAGTGCCAACCAATCTGTGTCTCAGCTACACCTATGCTACTAGTTGTACACACTCAATGTCCAGATGTCAGTATGTGTTACTGTCAGAAAGCTGGACAGGCTATGAACAGGGGTCCATACAATGAAACAGTAGACAGATGGAAGAACTCTATGCAGTGCCTAGAATGTAACTATGAACTGCACACACCTTTGGAATTAAAGATAGAGGTTGGCATCATGTTAGTTGTCTGTCTAATATGGAATACTGGTTGTCTGCCCAATCAAAGGCAGCCCACATAAGCCACAGTTATAAAGTAATTACACACTGCTTATGTCCACATAGAAGGCAGGAGAAGGAGATGATCCCAGTCATATCTTTGAGTCAGGTGCCATAAGCTTCCATATCACACATGCACTCAGTCCACCACCCCCCACAACAGCACCAGGTATTTCATCAGTCATATCCTTGCTGTTGGAGAAAAGCAAATACCTGCAACTGCTAAAGGTGTGTTGGAGAACAACGAAATACACAATCTGCAAAACACCAACACCACCAACATGGAATCATTTTAAACTGCTAAAATCATCCTTTAATAAAATCCTTTAGAATAATGGAGTGAGGATCAATAAAGTCAATAACCCCAAAGTTTTCAAATGATGATAAGCACTTTCGGAAAGTTCCTTCATCAGATCACGTAATAGAAAAAGGGGTGTGCTCAAACATTTTAACTATCATATGAGCCAATCAAGAATTCAGTTTGTGATGATGCCTTTCCTTTCAGACCTATCAGCTGTCTTCCTATCATAGTTCCAAGAAGAGGACAAGGCTGTAAAAAGAGCCAATCACTGTTCTTCTATTCTTTAGTAGTGGTCTCATAGGGACTACCGCATTCAAACCTGGTAATCTGTCGCCTCTAAAATTTATTATCCATTTAATTTCATTTATTTCAGTTTGATTAGACACATCCCCTTGTTTCATACTCATTTGTATTAGTTCAACAACTTTGAACTTAAACAAATGGTGACCCTGGATATTTGCAGTCTATTTACCTGTATTCCCAATGGTTTTGGCATAAAATCTGTTAGGCACTTAGCCAGTAGATTAACCACCTATTTTGCAGATTGTATATCTTTGCTGTTGGGAAAGATTACAGAATCAGCACACTTCTTTTATGGAATACACACAGGATGCAGTATGCTGAAATGGTGTCCCATGCAGGTGTGTCCCTAGCCGTAAGCAGTACCCTGTGCAAATCCAGACTGATGTATCATTATGAACTAGAACGATTGCCAGGAACACCTCACGCACATGCCCATGTCACCCCAGGGGAATCCACTGGGTTGCAGCCTGGTAACATATGAGTGACAAAATGCAGTGGCCTGCATCACTCTCATGTGGCCTACAGGCCTCTGGTAAATGCCCATGACTCACCCATAGTGCCATAATATGCTTCACCCATAGTACCATCATACGGAATGTCATAGGGTCCTAACTAACAACATAACACATTAAGCAGAAATCAAATACAAGGTCATGCTGACTAATTCCAGTAGCATGCCTCTCTATGTCCTAGTGCAAGAATTGTGGACCAAGACATACATACTGCTGTGATAAAGAGCAAACTATAGAAATACTTCTGAGATATTGCTCCCATACTGTTGGGAAGAGGATAGAATTACAGAGGGGGGCATAAAAGCATGGATATCATGGACTGTGTGAAGTCTGAAACTCAAATGTCTGCTCATACTTCCCCCTAACTGCACACCCATGAATGCATAACCACAAACCTGCTTTTAAACCACAATTTGAAGGGAAATTGACCACATATATGAGTCCTGCCTTTGGATAACCTGGCCAAATCTGTACAGCTGAGAGATATGCCGACAGCAGGATATGGCCATTCAGTTAAGTTGACAAATGCACAAGAAGGGGCTCCCCAGCCAGTGTAGCACCAAGGTGCTGGACCATTTACACAGACCCATCACTCAATTGTCTGTATCCACTTCTCCACAATGTCAAGATTGTGCCACAATGTCTAGTCTTCACCTCACAATATTGGTCTCTGCTGCATTGCTCTTGTATTTCCCTGGTAAACAACTGTGAGAAAACAATGATATCGGTCAGTAGCTGATGACACAATACATTACACTGTAAAACAGTACATATGTCCAAAAATCTATGCTAAAACAGAACATGTTACATAAGCAACATAGACAGTAATAGGAAATGTAGTTACACAAAGTACCCCCCATGTTTGGACCAATTGTGTCTCCATATTGGCAACCTATCTAGAGATATCCTGCAAAAATAGTTTGCTAGGTGTAGCTATAGCACACAAAACCCTGGACTGGAGTAAAACTCTCCCTGGAATGGATTCCCACAAACACTATATTTATTTTTATTTTATTTTACATTTGTTGACCGGGCTAGTCCAGCTGGATATATGTCCATTTTCAGTGGAGGCCCGGGGAGAAAAGCTCCACAAATTACAACAACATAAAAGGTCAAGACGAAGACAATAACAGTATAATTTGGTACATAGAGGGTCATACTGGGCATGCTCCTACATGTAGAGAATGGATCCCTACATTCAATACAGAAGGTCATACTGGGCATGCTCCTACACTTAGAGAATGGATCCCTATACTCAGTATAGAAGGTCATACTGGACATGCTCCTACACAGAGAAATAAAGCCCATGTTTGACACCACAGTGGACCACAGGTATCTGTTATCTGCAGGTGTCCGTGCACACACAACAAAATATAAACTGTTTGGTCTTCAAACACACACACACACACACACACACACACACACACACACACACACACACACACACACACACACACACACACACAAACAAATACACACACACACACACTGAACAGGAAAACCCACAGCCAGCTGTAGGTGGCAGATATGTGGTAAATCTCCATCTATTTTGTGTGATACATACACATATCTAAGGCCAACATACTGCAATAATTCAAACATACATACACAGACACACACACACACACACACACACAATAGAGAAGAGAGACACAGACAGTGAGAGACAATACCATTATGAAGCCTTTCCCACCCAGTACACATCCCATAGTGCCACTCTACACTATCTGCTGATGTATGTCACCTTACATGTTCCTTTGGGCAAGCCTCAGATCTGTAAGCTCAATAGCGCATGTGATAAATCCATAGCTTACTAAAGCAAATAAGTAGATGGGTAGGATTTCAAATATTGGTCTTCGCAACTGTGTGTGTGTGTGTGTGTGTGTGTGTGTGTGTGTGTGTGTGTGTGTGTGTGTGTGCGTGTGTGTGTGTGTGTGTGTGTGTGAAGGAATTACTGTTTTACTCCATCCCCACCCAGTACACATCCCATTACCCAATATCAGAACATGTGCTGTAGTCAGTCACTGTACAAATTGTTTTTGTTAGTCCTCAGCCCTATAGGGTCTGTTGTGCTTCTGATAACTGTGTAACAGTAGAGTACCAGTAACTATTTATGTAGCAATCCCAAGGTGACCATTTTGTTACAGGACCTAAACTGGGACACTTGAGGACCGCCCCGAGAAGCCAGGTCTGCAATCCCATTCTCCTGGCCCCCATGGGAGTGGAGATAGAGCTGCCATTTCATCTTGCACTGGGTTCAGCAAGTTGGCCTCCCATCCTTCACCTGGCACTGTGGGGATGCCTCTCTGTGAATGGCACCACCCAAGAGGCAAGAGGCTACATGCCAGGAGGCTCAAAGCAATGTACATTCTTCGGCACCTGGCACCATGGGGAAGAGAGACTGAGGTGTGCTGTAGAATGCGCAGAGATGGGGGACCCAGGACTATCTCCCCTGTGAGTTTGAAAGTCCCAGGTGCAAGGTAAAGGGAGAACCAGTGTCACAGAAGTCTGGATGATGGACTGTCTGAGGATTTGCAGCCCAGCAGAGTTCCATGAGGCTGGGAATATTCCCTGAGAGGCTCCAAGAGCACATGAGACACTGCATGATTTGGCAGCAGTCAGGAGATATGTAATCCTGGAAAAGAGCTCTGTTTCCTGGGTAGAAGTTTAAACGTGGAAGGAGTCTGTCCCGATAGAAGTCTGGAAGGGAAAGATAGGTGGAAAGTGACTGGGACAGGGACAGCTCCTCCCTAGGTGAGGGGGTGTGGACCATGGCCCCTTTGGGAAGGATGTCTGGAAGACATAGAGAGGCAGATAGTGGCATGGCTGGGTGAGGGGGGGATCAAGCAGAGCTCCCCACAATGGAAGTCCTTAATGGAGTAACTGGCAGACAGCAGCAGGGCTTGGAGAGCTCCTGCCTGGGTGAAAGGTCAGACAGAGCTCTCCATGATGGAATTCCTTGAGGAAGCACCAGGGCAAATGGCGGAGGGGCCTGGAGAGCTCCTGCTGGGGTGAAGCCATCCAACTTCACCCCATAACCGAAGGCATCCTTGAAAGATCTCAAAGTCTCCAGAGCTACTCTGTATGGGAAATCAGGGGGACTCTGAAGCCTTTATAGGTGTTGATCTGCCCCTCAGTGGCCAAGGAGAGTTCTGGAGGGGCAGATGGGATCAGAGGGAAGCTCCCCTGAGAAGGTCCGAGGGCATGAGCTATCCAGCAGGATTTGGCAGCCTGCAGGAGACATTGAGGTGGTGGATTCCCCTGACATGGGGGCAGCAGCTGGGAAAGGTCTATTGGCCAAGCCAAAGGGGAGGCCTGTAGGGGGGGTGGTCCTGACAGAAGTCAGTAAGGGTGTACCAGGCAGATGGGTGTGAGGCCTGGAAAGTTCCTGCCTGAGTGCATGGGGTCAGGCAGAGCACCCCATGACAGAAGTCCTGGAGAGAGTGACTGATGGATGGTTGCAGAGCATGGAAGGCTCCTGACAGGGTGAAGGCATCTGACCTTACCTCATACCCAATGATTTCCCCAAAAAATCGCAAAGTCCCCAAAGCTGCTCAGGATGAGAAAGCAGTGGGACTGGCTGCCCCGGGAAGCCAGGTCACCATTCTGACTGAGCTGTCTAAACTGGTACATTTCTGTGTCCCAAAGACAATGTTCAGGATTCCAGGACAAAGATTTCCAAACCGGGACTGTAGAGGAAAAACTGGGACTGTTGGTCACCTTGAGCAATCCTAATCACAGTCCTGTCAAACAGAAAGGTGTGTCTGTTTGTAGGTGAATTATTTTGAGGCCATTCCCACTCACTTCATTTTACATTGCCCTCCTTTACCACTGCCTCTGATGTCACTCACCTTTAAAAGCACCTTTGAACAACTTTCAAATATGTAAGCTTTGCAGCATGTCAGATAAATGTGTAATGCTATAGTGCAATAAACTAGTTACGTAGGAGTTCTATTCTCAGTCCTGGCAAATGTAAAAGTGTGTTTCTTTGTGGGAAAGTGTCTGTAGTTGTAGATACATGATTTTGAGGCCATTGGCACTTACTACACTTCCCTTTCCCCTCCATTATCACTGATGCTGATGTCACTCACCTTTATAAGATACCTTTGGAGAGCTCTTAAATATGTAAGTTTTGTGGTGCATCTAATAAATGCGTAATACTATAGTGCAGTAAACTAGTTAGGTAGGAGTTTTAATCTCAGTCCTGGCAAATGTTAAAGCGTGTTTGTGTGAGAGTGTCTGTAGCTGTAGAGACATGATTTTGAAGCCATTGGCACTTACTGCACTTCCCTTTCCCTTCCATTATCCCTGCTGCTGATGTCACTCACCTTTAAAGATACCTTTGGACAGTTGTCAAATATGTAAGTATTCTGGCATGTCTGACAAATGCCTAATTCTAGTGCAGTAAACTAGCTAGGTAGGGTTTTGAATCTCATTTCTGTCAAGTGTCTGTGGGTGTGTCTCTGTGTCTGTCTGTGGTTGTGTTGTTAACATTGTGATCCATATTCATTGGGGGTAGGTTTTGCCACACTTTTGTGTGGTCCACCCAGCAAACTACCAAATATCCACTGTACAGGGCCCACTTTTGTGGTAGCTGTGGACACTCTTCAGTCCTATAATCTGTTTGTCATGTGATATTACTATAGATCAATATGGAGTCCAAAACAAGATATGTTGCCCTTGTAGTCTTGTGATACAATTCTACACTCAGGAATCATAGGCAAACACACTCATCTATTCATTAGTCCCTATGTCACTAAGTGGTCTGCAAACTGGCTCACAGATGGATCTCACAGTGTGAAAGCAGTGGACTACATGTCAGACTGCGAAACAGTCATGAGTGGTGTCAGACTGCCAGTCATATGTGGAGTACCACAGGTTCTTGTCCTCTGTCCAGTCTTGTGTGTTTTGTGTGGCTCTGATATCCAGCCCAACAGGAATGAACTGTGGTTAACAATGTTTGCAGAAAATTGCTAACTGGGAGGGGGGGGGTCTGTTTACATCCCCAGATTATGTTAACATCCAGAGTAAAGTTGCCACTGACACCTACAACTGTTGTCAGAACACTGGCCTTAGTCTCAATGTCAAGAAATGTGTCCCAACCCCTTGCTGAATCAATGTGTTGTCTACAAATGACCACATTGGTGGTAGTCCAATGGAGACAGATGTTCTTATAGGAGGTCTGTGAACACAGCTTAACAGCAACCTCTCTTCTGACCAACACACTGTCACTGTGGACAGAAAGTCCTTCTATGTGGCACATTGCATAACTAAGGGTGTGTCATCCAGGATTGAAGAGGTCAGTGTCTCCCTCTACTTCCCGCTCATTAGGTCAATCAGCCAGTCCAGTGGCCCATTTTCCATGTAACTCAGTAGACACCATCAACAACTGGGTAGACTGCAAGTGTACCTGACATGTACGACCCTAGGCATGAAACAATTGTCTGATATGGAAAGAGCCCAAAACCTCCGAGTGTTCCTGGTCCCATCTTAACTACATCCAAGCAATCCCCACTTGACTGACAATGCCATGTTTGCCCAGCTGTGTTACAAATGCCACAGCTAGGAAACCACAGTCTGTATGCACCACATTCCATTGATACCTCAACCGCATTACCACATTCAACTGAACATGCTTGGGGACAGGTCCATAACCCAGACACTGGCCACGTTATGTGATATATGTTGCATACATGTTAATCAAAGCACCTCACTGGCCCTCTTCAAGAGAAATTCAGATGAGTGGATGGTGAATATAACTGTCACCCTGGGGATCACTCAAGTGGCAGTAGTTGATAGATGGAATGCTGACAAATGTTAGGTGCCATGATATCAGTGTACCCACATGCCCTACTCTTCTTATATCTGCATGGACATTAGCCTGGTACACACCCAGGGACACCTGCACCAATGGACCTCAGTAACGACAAATGTGTCCATATGCATTACTGAGTATAACAGTGTTTGTGAGTTTGTAAACTTGTAGTTGAAAATACTTTGAGGACATTCTCACCCTCTACACCCCCAGTGCTATACTTAGAAAAGGCTGCTGCTGTACTGCACTGTAAAGGTACCTTGTGACACCCTTCACCCTATGGTCTACCTTGAGCTTGCAGTACCAGCATAACACTGTTCTACCAATGAGTACACAGGTGTGGTTTACCCTCTGAGTCCTGGCATGTGTGAGTATGTGTGTGTGTGTGTGTGTGTGTGTGTGTGTGTGTGTGTGTGTGTGTGTGTGTGTGTGTGTGTGTGTGTGTATGTGTATGTGTTTGCAAGTGTGTGTGAGTGTGCATATTTGTAGGAGACAGCATTCTGAGGCCTCATTCTCCAAATACACTGCACAGTGCCATACATTACAAGGGATGGTGATGTTGCTCACCTTAGGAGAGCCGTGAAACAATCTTCACTCTACTAGCTCTGTGGCATGTGTGATAAATGCATATCAGTGTAATATCAATAATTAAATAGGCAGGCAAAGGTTTTAATCTCATTCCTGGTAAATGTGTGATTGTGGATTTGTTATAGCATTATCATGGGTATGAGTGAGTACTATATGCAACCTGGGTGGGGTGCTGGGGTGTAATATCTTTATACCATGGTACATACAGTACATGTCCCAAGGTCCACTGTATGAGGCCCACTGTCACCATCGACCATACAGATAACTGATGACACTCTTCAGCCCAATAAGGCATGTACTGTGTGCCAAAACTCTGTAACAGTATGGACTGAATGATGAGATAGGCAGGGCTGCTAACTGCAGGTGTGGCAAATGTGTGTATGGCTGTATCTGTGTTGGTCATTGTGTATATTTCTGTAGCTGATAGCATTTCCTGGTCATTCTCACCCAGGTCATCTCCCATTGCCATACTGTGCAAGGCCAGTTGATGTTCACCTTACAGGAACTGTAGAGCACACTTCACCCTACTTTCATCGTGATGTGTGCAATAAATGCAGAGCAGATGAATAGCAAGACCTAGGTAGGTAGTGGTTCTAATCTCAGTCGTGCCTACTGTGCATGCTTGTGTGTGTGTCAGTATTCTGACTGTGCATGTTTGAGTGACAAACATGGCCATGGTTTACAGTTTTACATCATTGTACTCCCAGCACGTGCCATCCTACATCCACGTGGCTGATGACTAACTCCCACCACATGCTGTGGCACAGACATCCCACAGTCAACAATTGCCACCATCTCATCCAACCGTCTATCTATGACCTCAGCATAATAATGGTGGGCATTTCCAAGATCAAGGATGTTGCCACACATAACATGAAACGTTGCATTTGTGACCCTGAAAATATGTCCAGTGTTAGATTTGACATGTGCCTGTACCTCCATGACAGTCCAAAACATGCATCTGGTGACACCTGCTGTGGCACTTGTGGCAGGGCCATAATGGGCAGCAGTCCACCTATGAGCACCCCTGTCCATCCACATGTGTGGAATCTGCCTGTTCTCTGGCTATGGAAGGTGTATACACAGTATATAGTTCTCTTAGATTTACATGACAAACGTGTATCATACTCATATTTACAGGTAGCATATGGATATGCACAATACCCCATGTAGCTGGCCTAGCAGTGGCACAGTCAATAGTGTTTGACAGTGTTTGTCATATGTGAGCTGTCCTTTCCTGGGGTGAGTTAGGGTCCTGAGTTGTGTGCTATGTCACAGCAGAGATAGGCAGATGCTATGGTCATAAGTGCTGTTTAGCAGGACATCACTACAGCAAGTCTTGCTCAGACATAAATCTTTCAAAATCCTATTTCCCATTATTAGAAAATACATACTAGATTACTTATATGCTGACTTGCTTCAAATACCTTTTTATTATTTCACACTGCACTGGGGTGCATCAGAAGGTTGCTCCACATCTTTCTGTTTCTCAACGTGGAGTACTGATAGACAGATGTTTGGAATAGGTGTCTGCATGCCCTTTGTAAGTAATCCTCTTGACCAGGTGATGGCCTGTGCACCAGTTGTTGTTCTCAACTTGCTAACTGCATGCAGAGGAGCTGGATAGTTCTTCCAATAGCCAATGTCATGACGACACACTCCTATAATTGAGTACTTAATGTGGGCATTGTTTCTTTGCCTTGGCTGTGAGAAACACATCCTGGAGGTGTATGGCTACTGAGTGTTACACAGAACAGGTGTGAATAACTCTTACAACAAGACTTGTGGAGACAGGCCAACTAAATATTGAAGAAGGTTACAGACTTAGGGACCGAATGTGAGTATTGCTATTATATGGTGTGAATACTGCTAGTTTTACAGGCTTTGTGTGTACATGCTCCTTCTGGATGGATGTCAGTCTGACAATGTTATGTGTCTGCATAGCTCTGAACTGTAGGCCTATCCACATAATGGCCAGAGATTTGCCTGCTATTTTTGGTGTGTTACCCAGACAGGTGTTGCCCTTGGCAAATAAGTGAGATACTCTGGTCATTGCTGCCAGTAAATGTCAACATCCATTTGTGTTTCTGACTTCATATCCCTCAGAATAGAGATGTTGCAAGCAACCCTGTAATACCAGCAACCTTCTCAGCATATAACAGCAATATTTCAAATATGGCGCTTTGTTTGGACCTCTGTCCTTCACTTATATTACAGGCTTTGTCCAGTTGTCATGCAGTAGAAGGTTGATAGGTATGGTCTATCAGTATTTAGTGCTGACATTCCTGCTGTCATCTCAGTGATGTTGTGGAATAGGATACATTAGGTGAGGTAGGGGCCATACATATAAGTGCAAAGGCTGGACAGCATGTAAAACCCTGTACAGTCAAAAGGTGGGTCTGCGGAATAGTAGGACATGGCTTAGAATCAGTCTGTTAGAACATGTGAGAGAGATATTAGTTATTACATAGACAAACATTCTATAGCTGTTACTTGTCATACATTTCACCATGGGAACTGTAGTGGATTACAATGTACTTTTTTGGAAAAGGTCTTTTCCCAGTTTCATCAAAAACTTAAAACCATTGTTAGGTGAAAAATCAATTTACATTGTATCATTTGATACTGTATCACCAGTGGGTTTACTGAGGAGTGTAATTGGAGGCTGTTTAAGAACATACGTAATTAAGTGTCAGTTGCTTCCTGTATTTAAGGCAAATATGTTTTGTAATGTTGTAATACTTGACAGCAAAACATATTAAAACATTTGAGTGTATTGATGACTGGTTGTCTGTTGTTTTATTATCTTCAGTCATTTTATTTATATTGCTAAGAGGTCGGTGTATGTCTGGCCATTGTGTATGGCCTATCCTGATTTTGTAGTAGTGTACTGTGTACTTATTAGTTGTACTGTGTGTGTGTCTGGGGCGGTGGCAAAAGATGTCAGGGGCATGGTTCCCTTTGTATCATTACCAATGTATTTGTATGTCCATAAACTGGTCCCCCAACTTCATCTGGCACAGTTCAGAATTGTACTAAGGTGCTCTTGGCTCTGACAGTGCTGCAAGTTACTGACAACTAAATCATTACTGATTCCACAGTCTTCCTTCCTTATGATAAACTGACTGCACTGCATGCTGTGGTTGACACCATCATAAAACAGTGCAGCTCAGGTGGCTTAGTGGTTATATGCTTTGACTGTTATGTTATGTACAGGTTCAAGGGCTGTATATTTTGTTGCAGGCCAGATATATATTATTTATTTTACATAACATGCCTGTATGTGCTGTCATTACAGTAGCAAGGGGTGTGAGTATATTGTATGGGACACATGTATACATGGGTGTTTGGACATGTGATATGCACTCATGCATCCACTGCACACCAGTTACACTACATGGTGACACATATACCAGACATTTGGCTATTAAAATAATACTAATTAGTTACCTTTCTGGTAACTAGTCTAGTCCAGATACAGAATTGCTGTATCCAGGACTGTATGTTAGCTTCTGTGTTGCCCACATCTGCTCTTCAATGTGCACTTAGATATGCTTGTTCACTCCTCTCCTGCACTTTCAATAGCTTATTACTTTAGCACGTTACCAGATATCTTGTAGCAAGTATTTTAGCACACAAATGTGCTAACAGCACTAAGTGTTCTATGAGGAAACAGCTCTAGTAATTATTACTAATGGCTACACCTCCAGGGATATCTACAGATTAGTTCCCTGTACTTTCACCTATTTACCGGCTGAACTTGGCCATCCTGAGACAATGTTGCAACTGCCTCATGTACACTGACATCGCTCACCTCTTACCTCTCTACACTTTGACTTGCAAGAGATGCTCTTATATATCCAAATTGGAAGCCAAACACTCTCCAGCCAAGACCAGAATAGTTGGTCAAGAGGAGACGGTCAACACTTGCATGACACTACATGGAACACATAGCCCTCCAGAACACAAACCAGCACTGCCTTCATATAAAAACACAAACCACACACCCATCTTTGTGGAGGCTGTCATGGAAAAGCTGCACAAGCAACAGAGACATCCAAGGCAGACATGCACTCCACCACCACCACACAACACTAAGCACAAGACACATATGTCTCCTAAACAGTGTGTCAGACAACCAAAGCACCTAAGGCAAAACAGCATGGTCAAAACACTAAGCATAGTTGACTTGATAGCGAGGAACAGTAATGTCCCACTCACTACATTGAAAAAGGAGAAAGTGACAGTCAGCTGGCTGTTGGCACCAGGATCTGCCACATAACACACACTGAGGTCCCCCAACAACAGATACCCATATGACTCTGTCATTGTACATGTGGGTGTGAATGATCTGATAGTACCGTCCTGGACTATATGGAAAAAGACATGGAGGAGCTCTTCAAATATGTAGCCCAGACGGGTATGACCCTAGCCCTGAGCAGCATCCTACCATCACCCAGAATGATACCACCGTAAAAGCTGAAAATGATTGATTCCAACACTTGACTACATTTCTGGTATCATATTAAGGGATTCCACTATCTGTGTGCCTGGGATGACATGTTTGACAGACCATGATCCTTTGCCACAGATGGCCTGCACCTGTCACCTCTGGATTTTGAGATACTGTCCAAGGCTCTTGCTACCCCTATAGCAACTTTTTAGGCAGTGTTCCAAAGACTACATTACCACTGTAACAGCTGCAAACAAATGTAATCTGAGAATCATGCTGCTCAACACTACAGGTCTACATTTAAAATGCACTCATAGGTTAATAGGTTCATAGGTTGGTACTAGGCTATTGGCCCTAGGGCCTATACAAGCCTAGCCATAACAATTCCCTGGCTATTTCTTCCCACAATATTTAATTCCCTGGTCCCCTGTCTAGCAGGGTGACTGATGTGATCCCCGGGGTGAATTTTCTATTTCCCATCCAATCGTCAAGGTTCCTTTTGAAGAGAGCCAAAGAGGCGCTCTGCTTGACATGTGTGGGCAGTCTATTCCAGAGTCTGGGGCTTCTCTGGGTCAGGAACCTATCCCTCCAGCATGTTTTGTTCACTGTGATGACAAGGTTTAGATCCCTGGAGCGTGTGGCTCTGAGAGATTAGGATTTCTTTAAGTGTAGCATGTCCAACAGCTCTGGGTTTGACATGGTTTTGTATGTTAAGCAAAGATCGCCTCTGAGTAGATGACATGCGACAGAGTATAGCTGGAGTTTTTTTAGATTGTCAGCATAGGGCATCTGCTTTAGGGCCTATGATTCTTTTAGTGAGGTATTTCTGTGGCCTTTCCAGTTGTTGCTGATGTCTTGACAGGTACATACCAAACAAGGCATTGTATTCTATAATGGGTCTAATGAGGGATGAGTACAGTGTGACAATGACATCCTTTTTCCTGGATGAAAAGACCTTAGTGATGAGGTGTGCCAGATAGAAGTATTTCTTGAATGCTGTGGCGATGTGGTTGTTGAAGGTGAGCCCACTGTTCACCTGTGTCCCTAAGTCTCTTATCACACTTTCAGTGTTTAGTGTACTGCCACCTATGTGGTAATTCATGGGTACATGTTTTTTCCCAAAGGGGATAACAATACATTTCTTGGCATTGACCTTGAGCCAATAGCTCGGGCACCAAGCATCTGTTTCTGTAAGGCCCTTTTGTAGAATATCCACATCATTTGGGGATTCAATAATGGTTCCCAGTGTGCAGTCATCTGTGAACTTTGTTAGCCAGAGTCCCTTAGTGTTGGCCTGTACTTCAGAGATGTAGATGCCAAACAAGAACAGTCCGAGGACTGAACCCTGAGGTACTCCACTTGTCACTTGTCTGGAGCTGGATTTGGAGTGGACTACTTTTACAATGTGGGTTGTGTCAGTAAGCCATTTGGCAACCCATCAAGTGACATAGGGATTAATGCCCAGCTTAGTAAGTTTATCTATGGTTCCAGAGTGGGGGATGGTGTCAAAGACCTTGGCGAGGTCCAGATAGACTGAGTGGACCTCCTTACCCTCATCCATGGCTCTGAAGACTGATTCGAAGAAGTCAATCAGGTTCAGGAGACAAGATCGGCCCTTCATGAACCCAAACTGGGTGGGGTCCAGTGTTTGAAGGTTGTGAATGTCTATGTTTATAAGTTCCATGATTATATGTTCCATGGCCTTGCAGATCAGGCTCGACAGACTGATGGGGTGGTAGTTCACAGAATCCAAGGTGAATCCCCCTTGTGGAGTGGGATAACTGTGCGCCACTCATTGGGCATGAAGCCTGAGGTGAGGCAATCATTAACCTAGCTACTTACTATACAGTAAGAACTTCTTATTGCAACAGTTGATAATGTCTGTTATGCACTTCACAAACAACATTGTTTCAGCTGTCTACTGATGAATTATGTTCTACATCTGTAACTATGTTCAACATCTGTCACTATGTTTCAAACTTGTATTTATGTTCTACAGCTGTTTTACAACTTTGTTTTAATTTTGTATTATGTTCTACAGTGTAACAATGTCTATAATTTTTTAAATGATATTTTTCTCAAAATATATTATGTCTGTCACATTTGAATGTGGAGCTTTTCTCCCTGGGCCTCTGCTGAAAACAGACCTGCATCCAGTCTGACTCTCCCAGTCAACAGATGTAAATAAATATATTAATTAAACATGACACTTAGGTGAGGTGCCAGTTCATTTTGTATTTCATGCAGCACACAGCCCAGGATGTCATCTGGTCTCACGGATGCTATATTCTTAGCTTTGAAGAGTGTGGTTTTTACCTGTGTTGCCATTATTACCGGAATTTGGCAATCTTTCAGTACTGAGATGGGCCCTTTAGGGGGTGAGAAGGGGATGAAGATGGCAGTGAATCCATCTGCCAGGATATTGGCAATATCCTTGAGATCAGTATATTTAATGCAATTCTGTTGTAGTTCAGAGCAGATCTGAGCATTGCCATTTAGATTCTTGATATAATTATAGAATGCCTTGTGGTTGTCTTTGGAATCTTTCTCAATTTTATTTTCGTAACTAGTTTTGGAGGATTTTATGAGGGATCTCAGCTTCTTACTGAGGCTGGTAAGGGAGTTTTTGCATCCTGGGATTTTCCTCTTTTCTGCAACAGTTTCTTTCTTTTGTTGTAAAGTTTGTTTATTGCAGGGGACCACCAGATTGGCTTCCTTTTTTTGGAGGAGAGCATCTTGGTTCTATTTGGGATGGCATGATTCATGCACAAGTGGATTTGCACATTTAGTGCCTTAGTGTAGGATTCAGCAGTCGAATTTTCAGTTCCCATCTGCATGGGTGTCATGCAGTTTGTCACTTCACCCAAAGCACTCCTTAAACTGGAGAACATCGACATTTGTGCTGTAATATAGAACTGGTTCAAGGCAGCAGAAAGCACACCTGAACTACCAGGCTATCACTCATTCCACACCTATCTGGCCAGGAGCTTGGACTGCAGTTGCAAGGGTGGTGGTGTTTCAATATTCATAATAGATGGGCACACCTCCAGACTGTTAGCACAACATAAAGCATCTGAGATACTTCAGGTGCTGCTAACATTGAGTAAGACAGCAATACAGGTCATAGCCTGCTGTAGGTCCACAAACATGTCCCAAGACTCACACTCCCCATTCCTAAGCACCCAGCAGAATATTAGGTTCCAACCTAACACTCTCATACTGGCCGACATCAACTACCCCACCATTAACTGGAAAAACTACTCATGTACCAATACACTTGGGCAATGCTTTCTGGGATTCATTGATTACAATGCCCTGGATATGCTTGTTCTTTCCTCCACTAGAGGTAGCATTATCCATAACCTGGTCATTACTAACATGGGAAAATGTTGCTCTACACCAATAGTCAACTCATCCCTGGTTAGTTACTAATACAAACTAATCAACTTGGAAATCCACATCCCTTCCACCACTCCACAAAGCCAACCACCATGAAATCTTCTCCAAAGCTAACTTTGGCCACCTGCAAACAGAGGTGGCTAACTGCATGGCACCTATGCAGATGGAGACTAGTTGCAGGACTGCAGAATCTTACACCAGTGCACTGTACAAACACACACACAAATGCATAGATCTCGCCATATGAAATACAACCAAGATGCATTCCTCAGAAAAGAGGAAGCCAATCTGGTGGTCCCCTGCCATAAAGAAACCCTACAACAGAAGGAGGAAATTCATGTGGAATAAGGTGAAGTCCCAAGACTGAGAATACTCCCTTATCAGCCTCAACCAAAGGATGAGATCTGTCATCAACTCCTGTAAATGTAGCTATGGAAACATGATTGCATCAGATAGTGAAGACAACCACAAGGTCTTCAATAGTTTTGTATAAAATCTCCACAGCACAGTAGCACAGCCCTCATATTATGTATGCTTGTATCTGTTAAGGTGGTTCTTTCTTTTGGCTTCTGGACATTAACTATAAAACACACTAAGGTGATATTTCTGTCAATATATGTTAACATGAACATTGATACTACAACAACCTTCTCAGCTTATCTACTCACATCATTTGGATATGTCTCTATTGTCATGCCTTTGTCACCCCACTTTGTCTGGCTTGTTCCAGATTCATTGCACTAAAGGGTTGTGAGCATACCTCTCCACTGCCAGGCTGTTTGAAGACTGTCCAGGTGTTTGGCCCATACCTTGTTTCTGTTCCACAGTTTATTTGCATTTCTCTGGGTAGCACTGTAATGATGCAAGGATTTATGTCAGTGAAGACTGCCATACATGTAAGTTTCCATCCTCATATCATTCAGACAGTTCTGCTGATATAGTCCTTGCTGTGGTACAACTGTTCAGTTGTGACAGCAATATTCTGATTATTGGCCCATTTCCCACCATTTGTACAGCCTTTGTTCATTAGTCTTGCACTAACAGGTTGATATGTATGATTCTGAGGTATGTCTGCACTGCATGTTATCTGACGACATAGTTACATATATATATATATATATATATATATATATATATATATATATATATATATATATATATATAAAAATATATATAGATAGATATAGGTGTATAGGTTCATAGGTAGATACTAGGCTATTGACCCTAGGGCCTATATAAGCCTAGCCAACAAGATTCCCTGGCTTTCGCCACACAAGACAAATAATGTCCTGTGTCCCTGTCAAGCAGACACACAAGAGTGAATCCCGCAGTGGGTTTCCTATTTACCATCCAAATGTCAATATTTATTTTAAAGAGGGCTAATGAGGAGCAATGTTTCACATAAATAGGTAGTTTGTTCCAGAGTATGGGAAGTGTTATGGATAGTAATCATTTCCTCCAGCATGTTCTGTCTATTGTGGTGACAAGTTTTAGCTCAATGGACCATGTGTTTTGGAGTGACTGGGAATTCTTTACATATAGCATGTCCTAAAGCTCTGGGTTTGACATTGCTTTGTATGTTTGGCAGAGATCGGTTCTGAGTAGGCGATATGCAATGTGTTAAAGCTGGTGTCTTTTCAGACAGTTTGCATAGGGCATCTATTTGAGGCCAGTGATCCTTTTTGTGAGGTAATTCTGTGGACATTCCAGTTGTTGTAAATGTCTTGTGAGGTACATACCAAACAGGCCGTTGTGCTGTATAATAGGTCTAGAGAGGGATGAGTAGAGAGGAACAATGATCTCCTTTTTTCTGGATGAGACACCTGTTGTGATTTGATGTGATGTGACACATGGAAGGATTTTCTGAGTACTGTGGCAATGTGGCAATCAAAGGAGAGACTACTATCCACCTGTGTACCTAGGTCTCTTATCACACTTTCAGTGTTAAGTGTACTAGAAGCTATGTGGTAGTTCATGGGCACAGAGTTTTACCCAAAGGGGATGACAATGTATTATTTGGCATTGAGTTTGAGGCCATGGCTTTGACACCAGGCATCAGTCTCAGTGAGGCCCTTTTGTAGACTGTCCATGTCATTATGGGAGTCAATAATGGCTCCCAGTTTGCAGTCATCTGCAAACTTTCTTATCCATAGACCCTCTGTGTTAGCCTGAACTTCAGAGAAGTAGATGCCAAACAGGAGAGGACCAAGGACTAAACTCTGTTGTACTCCACTTGTCACTGGTGTGGAGTCAGATTTTGACTCTGCTACTTTCAAAGTGTGGGTTCTGTCTGTAAGCCAGTTGGCAACCCATCTCATTGCATAGGTATATATGCCTAGTTTAGTAGGTTATCTGTAATTTCAGAGTGGGGGATAATGTTGAAGGCCTTGGCAAGGTCTAGGTAGGCTGTGTGAACCACTTTGGCCTTGTCCTTCGCTCTGCTGACTTCTTCAAAGAAGTCAATCAGGTTTAGGTGACATGATGTACCTTTCACAAACCCAAACTGGGAGGGTCCACAGCTTGGAGGTTATCTATGTCATTGTTTATAAGTTCCATGACGATACGCTCCATGGCTTTGCAGATCAGGCTTCTCAGGCTGATGGGGCAGTGGTGCCCAGTGTCTGTGGTGGCTCCCCCCTTGTGGAGTGGGATAACCATTGCTGTGTGCTATTCAGCAGGCACAAAGCCTGAAGTGAGAGTATGATTGAACATAGTACTTAGGTGGGCTGCCAGTTCATTCTGTAGTTTGTGCTAAACACAGCCTAGGATGTTGTCTGGTCCCATAGATGCTGTATTCTTGGCTTTGGAGAGTGGGGTTTTTACCTGTGCAGCTGTGATTACAGAGGCTTTACATTCATCCAGCATTGAGATAGGCCCTTTAGTGGGTGAGAGGGGGTAAAGCTAGCACTGAACCTATCTGCCAGGATGTTGCCAATGTCAATTGGTTCTGTATATTTACTGCCATTGTGCTGTAACTCAGAGCAGATCTGAGTGTTGCCATTGAGATTCTTGACATAGCTATAGAATGCTTTGTGATTGTCTGTCTTTAAACTGAGTTGCCAGTTTGTTTTTGTAACTAGCTTTGGTAGATGTTATGAGGGATCTCAGCTTCTTACTGAGGCTGATAAGGGAGTTCTTACAATCTTAGGAGTTTACTCCTTTTTTTGCAACAGTTTCTTCCTTCTGTTGTACAGTTTCTTTATCACAGTGGACATTCAGATTGGCTTACGTTTTTTTGAGGAGAGCATCTATGTTCTATTGGGTATGGCGAGATCCATGCATTTGTGTACGTGTTTGTACAGTGCATTGGTGTATGATTCAGTGGTCATGCAACTACTCTCCATTTGCATTGGTGCTGTGAAGTTAGCCACCTTAGTTTTTAGGACCCCAAAATTAGCTTTGGAGAAGTTTTTTATGGTGGTTACCTTTGTGGCGGTGGTGGGAGGGATGTGGATTTCCAAGGTGATTAGTTTGTGGTTGGATCTAACTAGGGAGGAGTTGACTATTGATGTAGAGCAACAGTCACCCATGTTAGTAATGACCAGGTCAAGGATGTTGCTACCTTTAGTGGGGGTAAGAATGATCTGGTCCAGGACATTGGAATTTATGAATTCCAGAAAGTGTTGGGCGAGTGCATTGGTACATGAGTAGCTTTCCAAGTTAATGGAGGAGTAGTTGAAGTCACCCAGTAAAAGAGTGTTAGTTTGGTCTCTAATATTCCCCAGGGTGCTTAGGAATGTGGAGTGTGCATCTTGGGACATGGTTGGTTACCTATAGCAGACTACGACCTGAATCGCTCTTACCCAATATTAGCTGCACCTGAGGTATCTCAAATGCACTATATTGGGCTACCAGTATGGAGGTTTGCACATCCTTTATGAATATGGAAACACCACCACCTTTGGATCTTTAGTCCAAGTTCTGGGGCTCATTGGTGTGGAATAAGTTATAGCCTGGTAGTGCAGGGGGTGTTTTCTGTTGCCTTGAACCAGATCTCTGTTACAGCATAAATGTCGATGTTCTCCATTTTAAGGAGTGTTTCTAGCGAGTGCTTTTTGAGATTTAGACTTTTAGCATTGAGCAGCATGACTCTCAGATTGCATTTGTTTATAGCTGTTATGGTGGTAATTTGGTCTTTGGAACACTGCCTACAAAAGGCACTATAGGGGTGGCAAGAGCCTTGGCCAGTATCCAGAAGCCCAGGGGTGACAGATGTAGGCCATCTCTGGCAAAGCTTCAAGGACTGTCATTCATGTCATCCCAAGCTGACATATACTGGATCCCCTTAGAATGATTGTGTGTGTGTGTGTGTGTGTGTGTGTGTGTGTGTGTGTGTGTGTGTGTGTGTCACTATGTTTCCAAAAATATGTTTTGTCACACACACACACACACACACACACACACACACACACACACACACACACACACACACACACACACACACACACACACGCACACACATATCAAATTATAAAGAATCATAGATAAACTTACTAAGCTGGGCATAAATCCCTAGGTCACTTAATGGGTTGCCAACTGGCTTATTGACAGAACCCAGACTGTAAAAGTAGCTGACTCCAAATCCAGTTCCAGACAAGTGACAAGTGGAGTACCTCAGGGTTCAGTCCTGGGACCACTCTTGTTTGGTATCTACTTCTCTGAAGTACAGGCCAACACTAGGGGAATCTGGCTAACAAAGTTCACAGATGACTGCAAACTGGGAGCCATTACTGAATCCCCAAATGATGTGGATATTCTACAAAAGGGCCTTACAGAAACAGATGCCTGGTGCCAGAACCATGGGCTCAAGCTTAATGCCAAGAAATGTATAGTTATCCCCTTTGGAAAAAATACATGTTCCTATGAATTACCACATAGGTGGCAGTACACTAAACATTGAAAGTGTGATGAGAGACTTAGGGACACAGGTGGACAGTGGTCTCACTTTCGATAACCACATCGCCACAACAGTCAGGAAATCCTTCTATGTGGCACACCTCATCACTAAGGGCTTTTCATCCAGAAAAAAGGAGGTCATTGTCCCACTGTACTCATCCCTCATTAGACCCATTATAGAGTATAATGCCCCATTTGGTATGTACCTCACAAGACATCTACAACAGCTGGAAAGGCCACAGAAATACCTCACTAAAATAATCACAAGCCTAAAGCAGATGCCATATACTGATCACCTAAAAAAACTCCAGCTATACTTTGTGGCATATTGTCTACTCAGAGGTGATCTCTGCTTAACATACAAGGCCATGTCAAACCCTAAGCTGTTGGACATGCTCCACTTAAAGAATTCCCAATCCCTCAGAGCCACATGCTCCAGGGATCTAAACCTTGTCTTCACAATGAGCAAAACATGCTGTAGGGATTGGTTCCTGACCCAGAGACTCCCCATACCCTGGAATAGACTGCCCATACATGTCAAGCAGAGCACCTCCTTGGCCCTCTTCAAAAGGAACTTTGATGATTGGATGGGAGAGAGGAAATTCACCCCAGGGATCATGTCAGTCACCCTGCTAGACTGGGGTCCAGAGAATTAAATGTTGTGGGAAGAAATATCCAGGAAATTGTTATGGCTAGGCTTGTATAGGCCTTAGGGCCGATAGCCTAGTACCAACCTATGAACATATAAGATTAATAAAACTGTCTATATACATGTATATAACATTCTACAAATATATTAAATTATGAGATAGATAGGTATAGAGATATCTGTATATGTTTATATATAGATATGTAAATTTGTCTATACAACACATTAATGTTTCTGCAGAGCTTTCTCACTATTGTTGTATGCCTCTATTGCATGATATGTTTGAAAAAGCAAAAGCAATGCATACAACTCAGATGGTGCAGTGATGTGATCTCTGGTAGTAGCGTATAGGGTCCTGGGTTCAATATTTAGATCTGACATTTTTTCCATTAATGGTAAATAACTGGATTGCATGATATGTTGGGAAAAACATGATATAATGCCATCACTTGCATGGCATACTGGTTAATTGCTTTGACTATGATGTACAGACTCCTGGGTTTAAGATGTGGAACTGATATTTATTTTCCATTACTGTTTAATAACCAGATGAAATGTTATGAAAAACCACATAGCAGAATACATCTGAAATGGCTTAGTGGTTAAGTATTTTGACTATGGTGTATGGGGTCCTGGGTTCAAGACTTGCAAGGGCTGTTTATTTTGTTGCTAGACTTTAAACTTTATTGCAGAGTGAGAACAAAATGAAAAGAAAACATATGTGTTTTGACTGTTTTAGTAGGGATATGGATATTGCTTTCTGCACCATTGTCTGTGTGGGGGGCTATGTGAACACTGATAATATGACAGGGGCTTTGCATTACCTTGTACTAGCAGTTATTCTGGAGAAAGCATATAATGATGGGGGAACAAATAGGGTCAGATTTCAAATATTGCTCTTACATACTTGGGAAAGTGTCGTTTGTGCTTTACTGTTTTACTTTTTTTACTTTTTATCCATGGACACTAACAGTAGTGTTCATGGACACACACTCTCGCTACTGTTGACTTCTGTATAGGGGGCATGTATATTGTGAGAGCTCTGCTGTCAGACACACGCCCATGTGCTTGTACACAGATCCATGTCCATGTAACAACTGAGCAGCATGCCTTCTTTAATATTCAAGGTGCGTTGCTGCTCTACGCAGACACAAACCACTCTGTGTTGGAACTACAGTATTCCAACATGGAGCTTCGTGGATCTGGGGGATTGAGTTCTGTCAATCATGTCATTCCAGGCAGAGAGATACTGGATCCCCTGAGAATGATACAAAACACGTAAGCCAATGTTGCAGTCAATCATCTGTTGATAGTACCACAGCATCATTTTTTGTGATGGCAGTATACTGCTCAGGGCTACTGTCACACTTGCCTGGACGACATAATCAGAGAGTTCAACCATGTCTCTTGTCATGTAGTCCAGGGAGGTGTGTCCCAGCTCATTCACACCCACATGGATACCAAGTGATACTCATAGTTGTTGTGGGGTGCCATGACTGGCTGTGTCATGTGTTGGATGCAGGCATGTGATAGATATTTGGCTGTTACTTGCTCCATATTTAACTTAGTGAGTGGGATATGTGCGTGCCTCAGTAGTCAGTTACCCATGAGCACTGTATTGTGCAAGGTGGTTAGCCTTAGAAGCTTAGGGTGAGGGGCACACTGTGTAGGTTAAATATCTATCCCTTGGCATGTGCCATCTCGTGGTGTCTGAGTGGGTGTCCGACTTGGTGGTCTGTGCTGTTTGGGTAAATGTCCATTGAGTGCCTCTGTGAAGGTGTGTGTGTGGCTTTTCACTGTATGTCATGGCTGTCAAAGTGGGTGTCATGGTGAGCTCTGTGTTCCACATGGTGTGGTGCAGGTGTTGATCTTATCTTCTTGACCTGCTAGTCCAGTCTTTGCTGGAGAGGGCATATGTCCACATTGGGTGATATACAGGTAAATCCCACAGGTCTAAATGTTTGGAGTTTAGAGGGGAGGGTTGTCTGTGTACATGAGGTAATCACAACAGTCCCTCAGAATGGACAAATGCACCAGGGTAATGGGTGACTGCACAGGAAACTGCCTTGCTATCATGCTGGGAGGGCTGGACATAACTAGTAAATACTGGGGCTACTTCTGTTATGAACAAGTACTGCTGATGGCTCCCAGCTGTGCCACACTTATTGATACATTAACCTGGTGAAGTGCCAAGTAATAATGCCATTTGAAGTGCAAGACAGGAAGAACTAGCATGACATAAGGTTGGAACAGAAGGCAGACTTACTGCCACCTGTAATACTTTACCTCAGCTGTGCAGTTATCAGCAGCTTGGGCCATGTAAAAGTTCAGTAAGCTTTGTAGTGCATGCAGTAATTGTGAAACACTATAGTAGACATCACCAGATAGGCAGGAGTTCTCATCCCAATACTGGCAAGTGTGTGTGTGACAGAATCATATACTGTGTGAGTTATACCATTTTGATTTGTGTATCACCCTGTAATTGTCCCATCACCCTACTTTCCTAGGCCTGCTGATGTCATTCACGTTAGTAGTTACTTGGGACACAACAAACTCATGTAAGCTCTGTGGTGTGTCTGATAACTTTGCAAGACTGTAATAGAAATAAGTAGACAGGTAAGGGTTATATTCTCAGTACTGACAATTGTATGTGTGTGTCCCTTTGGCCAAAGATCATATCCTGTTTGGCAGATAACATTTTGATTGGTGTACCATCCATGCCTGTTTAACACCTCCCGATGGCATTACCTTATATAGCATAGTAATGGCATCTGCCTCACAAGCAACATGTTACACCATTGTGCAAGTCATTCCAGTCCTCTGTACAGATGTCTATGGGATATCCAGATGTTTAGGTTCATAGGTGGGTACTAGGCTAATGACCCTGCAGCCTTTACAAGCCTAGCCAGAGGATTGCCCTGTCATTTTCCACCTGATATTATTTCTCAGTGCCTCTGTGGAGTAGAGCCACTACAGTAAACCCTGGGGTGAATTCCTCTGTTTATTTGCTAAGTTTTTCTGCATAGCCGCCTATTTTGAGCATTTTCTGGCTTGTTAAACTTGATTTCTGCTTTAGTAACTGTATTTAGAGCACAACCTAGAGCTGTTTACTGAATTTCCTGTTTGCACTTATTTTTAAAATCATTTTTTTCTCAAAACTTGCATTTTATCTGTCTTTGGCCTAGCACTCTTGTGTGGGGTCATTTACTGCACTGTTATAACTTGTTGATACTTGTGAACCTCTGCTATCTCTGGAGAAAACAACAAAAACAAAAACAATCTTGCTTTTTTCCCACTTTTCTGAGATTTAAAAAAGTTCAGTTACAGGCTTGCTGTTCTTGAACTGTTTGTAAGTTTCTGTGAGGCCATTTTTTGCTTGGGCTAAAGGGAAGTCTCTCTGTTGATCAGTGGCAGTGAAAAACATCGAGCAGCCTGCCTGCCCCTGTGGGAGTGGTTACTGACTTGAAACTGTAGTTTTATTGACCATTTTGGGTCAATTCCAAAACTCCTTCATCTTCCTCTCTTAAAACCTGGTTGCCTCATGGTTTTGGCGTCTTTTCAGGCTTGTTGGCTGTTGGTGAAGCACCCACGAAGAGGAGAAAATGCTGAGAGAAGAAAGGAGCCACTTTTGAGATTTTAAGTATTTTTCCTCTGTTTATTTGCTAAGTTTTTCTGCATAGCCACCTATTTTGAACATTTTCTGGCTTGTTAAACTTGATTTCTGCATTAGTAACTGTATTTAGAGCACAACCTAGAGCTGTTTACTGAATTTCCTGTTTGCACTTATTTTTAAAATCGTTTTTTTCTCAAAACCTGCATTTTATCTGTCTTTGGCCTAGCACTCTTGTGTGGGGTCATTTACTGCACTGTTATAACTTGTTGATACTTGTGAACCTCTGCTATCTCTGAAAAAAACAAAAAAACAAAAATAATCTTGCTTTTTTCCCACTTTTCTGAGATATAAAAAAAGTTCAGTTACAGGCTTGCTGTTCTTGAACTGTTTGTAAGTTTCTGTGAGGCCATTTTTTGCTTGGGCTAAAGGGAAGTCTCCCTGTTGATCAGTGGCAGTGAAAAACATTGAGCAGCCTGCCTGCCCCTGTGGGAGTGGTTACTGACTTTAAACTGTAGTTTTATTGGCCATTTTGGGTCAATTCCAAAACTCCTTCATCTTCCTCTCTTAAAACCCTCTTTAGCGCGGTTTTGCGCATTTTTGACCATAGCGCAACAGCGGGCAGCGCCGCCTAATTGGGTTTAAACTATTCCTGGCTCCACAAAGTCTGCTCTTCACTTTTTCCCTTAGAACTGCTCTATCTCTCAATTTAAACACCATATTCTCATTCTAAGGCCCTTCACTGGTCCAATTAAGTAATCCTACAAGTTAGCACTATTAAACCATAAGCACTACTTACTCTTATACTCTCTACGATTACCCTGTCCTCTATTGGTCCATCTTAAATTCAGTTTCCCTATATTACTCTAGCATGTCCAAAGGTCAGTCAATGGTTTCCTCTCCAGTCCAGCTGGTGAATCTGGGAATTTTGAGGCAATGTTACAACTGTCTCATGTACACGGACAACCCTCTCCTCCTCCAAACAGGTTCAAATATATGTGAGAGATGCAACTATTTAGCCAAACTGGAGGCTGAGCTCTCTCATCTCAAAACTGGTGTAACCAGTCAGGAGGTGAAGGTAACCTCACACAACACAATTCCAGTATCACATAGTCCCACCACATCAGCGAACCAAACACATAAATACACAAAAACATACTCGAGGCTCTAAATAAAAATCTACCTAAGCAACAGAGACCTCCAAAGCAGACATCCAAGCAAACGCTACCTCAAAACAAAACACGCACAACACATAATCCACAAAGTCAGTGTGCCAAGCAGCCACAGCCCTTAAGGCTGAATAACACACCTGATACTCTTGTAATAGGTGACTCTATTGTCAGACACACTGACGTCCCGCTCACCAGGCTGAATAAAGAGAAGGTCACTGTGAGCTGCCTGTCGGGTGCTAGGATCTGCCACATAACGCAAGCACTCAGGTCACTCCAAAGCAAATACAAATATGACTCAGTCATTGTACATGCTGGTGTGAATGACCTGGGACGTACCTCCCTGGACTACATGAAAAGAGACATAGAGGAGCTCTCTGATCATGTAGCCCAGGCTGGTATGACCCTGACCTTGAGCAGCATCTTACCCTCACCTAGAATGATGCCACAGTACAAAGACAAAGTGATTGATTTTAACAATTGGCTAAAATTTTGGTGTCATTCAAAGGGGATCCAGTGTCTGTCAGCCTGGGATGACATGCTCGACAAGCCACGTTGCCTCGCTAGGGACGGCTTGCACCTGTCACCACTGGGCTTTCAGATATTGGCAAAGGCTCTTGCCACCCCCATAGTGCCTTTTTTAGGCAAGGCTCAAAAGTCAAACCCACCCCCATAGACAGCACAAGGAACAAGAAACTAAGGGTAATGCTGCTAAACACCAGAAGTCTTAACCTCAAGATGCACGCACTCGAAGCTCTCCTCAGTATGGAGAACATCGATATCTGTGCAGTGACAGAAACCTGGTTCAAGGCTCCAGAGAGCACCCCAGCACTACCAGACTATACCTCATATCATGCTTTTCGGCCCCAAAACCCTGACCGAACCACAAAAGGAGGGGGAGTTTCCATATTTATCAAGGATATCCACACCTCCAGGTTAGTGGCATTGCACGCATCGGAGACCATCCATGTGCAACTAACAGTGGGCAAGACTGCTTTTCAGTTTATAGCATCCTACAGACCACCTCTCAAAGTCAGGAATCCCACTCGGCTTTCCTGAAAACATTGGAGAACATGAAGATCTCTCCGAACACCATTATATTGGGTGACTTCAACTACCCAAACATTGACTGGGAGCACTACTCAAGCCCCAGCACCTTAGCTCAAAGGTTCCTGGAAATTATAAACTCAAATGCTATGGAACAACTAGTCACCACTCCCACAAGAGGGGACAACATACTAGACCTGATCATTACCAACATGGGGACTCTATGCTCCACACCAGAAGTATATCCCTCATTGGTAAGATCAGACCATTAATTAATTTCACTGGATGTCCACATCCCGACCCCACCCCCAGCCCAGAAAACCGCAGTGAAAAACTTCTCAAAAGCGAACTTCTTACTTCTCAAAACCAAAGTGGAATCCTTCAAGGCCACAGGGCCAGTGGAAACTACGGCCCAAACTGCAGAATCCTATATAAATGCATTCTACGGACATCTCCAGGAATGCATGGATCATGCTATCCCAAACAAAACCAAGACCCAATCATCCAAAGGCAGGCATCCAGTCTGGTGGACCCCTGCCATAAATAAACTGTACAACAGAAGGAGGAAGCTACTACATGATAGAGCAAAATCCTTAATAGGGAAGGCATCTCTGATCAGTACTAGCAAAAAATTACGACCCTCATAAAATCCTCCAAGGCCAGCTTCGAGAGAAAAATTGCCCAGGACACCAAAGACAATCATAAGGCTTTTTTCAGTTATGTTAGAAACCTGGGATGCAACTCCCAGACTTGTTCTGAGTTGATTCTAAATGACAAAAATACACTGAACCCACAGACATCGCCAATATCCTGGCAGACAGGTTCAGTGCAAACTTCTCCACCCCTCCCCCCAAAAAGAGCAAGTATCTATCCCGGCAGAGGGCTGCCTCCCAAACATCTCTGATGCTCAGGTGAAGGCTGCCCTCTCCAAAGCAAAAAACACTGTTTCCATGGGACCAGATGGCGTCCCAGGTTGCATCCTACATGAACTCCAAGAGGAACTAATCCCTCAAATAAAACAGCTATACAATCTCAGCCTCACTACAGGATATGTGCCCACAGAATGGCGTGACAGCAACAGTGGTCCCACTCCACAAAGGTGGAGCCTCTACGGACCCTGGAAACTATCGCCCATAAGCCTGACTAGCTTAGTCTGCAAGGCTATGGAGAGGATCATCATGGAGCTCATAAACAAAGACATTGGGGACCTACAGACACTAGATCCTACCCAGTTCGGCTTTGTCAAGGGCAGATCCTGCCTTTTGAACCTGGTTGACTTCTTCAAAACAGTCACCAAAGCCATAGATGAAGGGAAGGTAGTCCACACAGCCTATCTGGACCTTGCAAAGGCATTTGACACAATACCCCACTCGGGCATCATAGATAAGATATCCAGCTTAAATATAAACCCCTATGTCACAAGATGGGTCGCAAACTGGCTCAAAGACAGAACTCACAGAGTGAGAGTTGCTGGAGCCATGTCCGACTCGAAACTGGTCACAAGTGGCGTCCCACAGGGTTCTGTCCTGGGACCACTCTTGTTCGGTATATACTTTTCCGAGGTACAGGCAACGTGGAGGACTATGGCTCACCAAGTTCGCAGATGACTGCAAACTGGGCGCCATAATCAACTCTCCAGTTGACACAAACATCCTTCAAAAAGGTCTCACAGAGACAGATAACTGGTGCCAGCGCCATGGTTTAAAGCTAAATGCCAAAAATGTATAGTCATACCCTTTGGCAAAACAATGTGCCCACAAATTACCACATAGGCGGAAACCCATTAAGTACAGAGAAAGTTATTAGGGGCCTGGGGACCCAAGTTGATAGCAATCTCCTTTGAAAACCACATTGCCAAAGTGGTTAGAAAGACCTTCTACATAGCCCACCTCATCACGAAGGGTTTCACATCTAGATCAAGAGAGGTAATCGTGCCTTTATTCATCCCTCATCAGGCCCATCATAGAATACAATGCCCTTTGGGATGTACCTTACCCGACACCTGCAGCAATTAGAAAGACCCCAAAAATATCTCACCAAGAGGATCAAGGGTCTCAAACAGATGCCATATGCTGCTCGGTTAAAAAAACTCCAGCTCTACTCAGTTTCATACCGCCTACTTCGAGGCGATCTATGCCTGACATACAAAGCTATGTCAAATCCAGAATTAATGGACATGCTCCACCTCAGTAAATCTAAATCCCTTAGAGCCACATGCTCGAGGGACTTGAACCTCAGCACAGAAATAAATAGAACTTGCTGGAGGGACAGGTTCATAACCCAGAGGCTCCCTTCGCTCTGGAATAGAATTCCAGTTCATGTGAGGCAGAGCACCTCACTGAATCTCTTCAAGAAGAATCTCGATAGGTGGATGGGGGATCATAGGTTTGTCCCAGGGATTACTCCCGTGTCACTATTAGACAGAGGCACAGT
Source organism: Protopterus annectens (assembly GCF_019279795.1). Taxonomy (NCBI): domain Eukaryota; kingdom Metazoa; phylum Chordata; order Ceratodontiformes; family Protopteridae; genus Protopterus; species Protopterus annectens. Next base: position 1,190,321,052 of record NC_056726.1, read on the forward strand.
AAACTAAACCTTAAAAAGGGGCACAGTATACTCAAATCAAGGGGTGGCGTAAGCCATACAGAATCGGGCTAGGCTTATAATTGCCCCAGGGCAGATAGCCTAGTATGAACCTATGAACCTATTTCCCATCCATTCAGCAAGATTTCTCTTGAAGTGGGCCAGTGAGTTTCTCTGTTTGACATGTACGGCATGTCTAGTCCATAGCATGGGAAGTGTCTGGGTTATGCACCCTTCCCTCTGCCATGTTCTGTTGATTGTGGTAATGAGGTTGAGGTCTCTGGAGCATGTGGTGCAGAGGGATTGGGATATCCTTGGATGTATCATTTGTAACAGAGCTGGCTCAGACATGGCTTTGTTGGGCAAGCATAGATCACCTCTAAGTAGGCAATATGAGACAGAGAATAGTTGGAGTGTTTTGAGTCTGTCCATATAGGACAACTGTTTCAGGCCTAGGATCATCTTTGTGAGGTACGTTTGTGGCCTCTGCAGTTGTTGCAGGTGTCCATTGAGGTACATGCCAAATGGGGCATTGTACCCGATGACTGGCCTAATGTGGGAAGGGAAGGGGGAGACAATGACCCCCTACTTCCTGGATGCAAAACCGTTAGTAATCCGATGTTCCACATAGAAGTACTGTCTGCCCACAGTGGCAATGTGGTGGTCCAAAGAGATGTTGCTGTCTACCTGTGTTCACAGATCTCTTATAATGCCTTCTGTGTTCAGTGGACTACCATCAATGTGGTGATTTATGGGAACTGAGTTATGCCCAAATGGGATGCTGACACATAATTGGCCATTGAGCTTCAGGCCATGCTTCTGACAGCATACATTGGTCTCAGTGAGGCCTTTCTGCTGGATGTCAGTATCACTTGGGTAGTTAATAATAGCTCCCAACATGCAATCATCTGCAAACTTTGTCAACCAGAGTAGCCTTGTGATTGCCTGCACCTCAGAGAAGTAGATATCAAACTATGGAGGACCTGGGACTGAACACTGTGGGACCCCATTAGTGACTGGTCATCAGTCTGACTTGGAGTCAGCTACTTTCACACCGTGGTTCTATGTGTGAGCCAGTGGGGTTGATGCCTGCCTTAGTGGGCTTTCTGCGATTCCAGAGTGGGGAATGGTATCAAAGGCCTTGGCCAGATCAAGTTAGGCTGTATGACCACCTTGACATCATCCACAGTTCTGGTAACTGACTCAAATAAGTTGAGCAGATTGAGCAGACATGATCTGCCTTCCACAAAACCAAACTGTGTGGGATCCAGACTGTGGAGATCCCCTATATCTTTGTTTAGTAGGTCCATGGTGATGTCTTCCATAGCTTTGCATATCAGACTCGTCAGGCTAATGGAGTGATAGTTCCCAGGGTCTGTAGTCACTCCTACTTTGTGGAGAGGGATGATTGTAGCAGTGCACCATTTGGTAAGGACAAAGCCTATGGTGAGGCTGTGATTGCACAGGGCATACAGGTGTGGTGCCAGGTCATTCTGTAGTTCATGTATAACATGGCCAGGGATATTCTCAGGTCCCATAGAAGATGCATTCCTGGCCTTGTACAGTGCTATTTTAACCTGTGCAGCAGGAATACAGGGTGTCTGGCAATCTACTGGTATAGTGATTGGTCCTTTGGGGGGATAAGAGGGGTCAGGTTAGCACTGCATCTGTTGGACACTTTATTGGCAATATGTGTTGGCTTGGTATAGGAGGTACCATTGTGCAGTAGCTCAGAGTACATCTGGGTATTGGTGTGGAGATTATCCACATAACTATTGAGGGCTTTGTGTTTGTCTTTCCTATCAGCTGCAATTCTGTTGTCATAGGTAGCTTTATAGGATTTGATGAGTGATCTCAACCTTTTGTTGAGGTTGATAAGGGAGTTATTCCAGTCTTGGGACTACACCTTTTCCACATCAGTTTATTTGTTCTGTTGTTGAGTTTGTGTAAAGCAGGGGACCACCACACTGGATTCCTGTTTTGGAGGACAACATCTTGGCTCTATTGGTCATGACGAGATCCATGCTTATGTGTATATGCTCATACAGTGCATTGGTGTATGATCTGGTGGTCATACAACTATACTCCATTTGTATGGGTGTCGTGAACTTAGCCACCTCTGTTTTAAGGAGCTCAAGGTTAGCTTTGGAGGTGTTTGTCATGGGGGTTACCTTTGTGGGGAGGGGGGAGGGATGTGGATTCCCAAGGTGATTAGTTTGTGTTTGGATACACACCTCAGTATTTTGACGTGTGGACCCAACAAGGTCATTTATGTCACCACGTACATCAGGGAGAGCTGCATCCACCACCCTAAGTATTTGTGTGTTGTGGCATTCACTATGTGCCTGTGAATCCATGACAGCCTAGAACATGAATCTGAAGACTCCTTTTGTGGCACTTGCAACAGTGGCTTGATGATCAGCGTTCCTCCTGCAAGTACCCCTGTCCATCTGCCTGTGTGAGATCTTGTCTGTACTAAGGTTATGGCCAGTATCTACACTCACACCTGCCAATAGTCACCACACTAGCCTGCTCAATGCCACCACCTGCCAACTGTCCATCATCTGTGGCCACTGGTGACGGGGTATGTGTGGGCATTGTCACTGTGTGCAGCGATGGTATGCACAAGAGTGGGATGTGAACTAATGGCGCAGATTCAGCCCCTGACAACCCCAACTGTACCTCAGTATTCCTATCATCATTGGCAGAGTCTGCAGAGATATTGACATTGTTTCAAAAGGGGGGAACCCAGACCCCATAACCACCTGTGAGAGGAGGACAACATATGTACATTAATACCTTTGCACTTTGATGTTGGCTGATACACACACACACACACACACACACACACACACACACACACACACACACACACACACACACACACACACACACACACACACACACACACACACTTACAGGTGTGGTGGCACAAATCTGTTATACAGACCACACATTACCCACATGGTGACATGCATGACACTCGGCTGTCAACATAATGAATTGCACCCAGGTGTACATGTAACTGACAATATAGAGCTCTGGGATACTTGATTAGTGTTAGTGTGTGATGGCTGTTCCTCAGCACAGACTGCAGCCATGTACACATCATTGCTGTCCACCCATGTAGCACAGTGGCAAGTACTGCAGAACATACCTCACAACTGCACATATCCTCACAGGATGTGTAGCAGTCTGGCTCATATGTCTGCTCTATTTCTCATAACACCTGTGTTTCTCTGTGGAATACGTGGGATGATCTGAGGAGTGACATCACTGATTAATGACATATATGTGAGTGTCAGATCTGCAAACAAGCAGTGAATGTATGGTTACACAATCCCTGTTACACCACCAGCCTTGTAAGCTTACAGTGGATATGATAAGTGTACACAACTCTGTTAACATGCCATGTTCCTGTAATATGGAGGATGAGACCACAATAATGCATTCAAATACATCACCCACCTTCCATGTGACATATGACCTGTGCAAGCCAATCGATAAACAAACACATGTGATACGTGTAACATATGATGACTGCAATATGCACAATACGTTGATTGCATATATGTGTACACTCTTAAAATGATAAGTTGTTGAAGCACCTTGTAAGTGGCTTACAGCATTCACTCTTCTTGTGAAGGTGTCTATTGGCATGGCACATCCTGACTTGACATTATTTGGCCACTCTTCCATACAAAGGTCACCCAACTCTGTCAGAATCCAAGGGCAGCTCATGTGCACAGCCCTCATCAGGTTACACTGGGGTTTTCTATCTGGTGTAGGTCTAGGCTCTGGCTGGGCCAATCCATATGCATGTTTGTGCTCAGGTGGAGCCATTCTTAAGTTGCTTTGGATGTATGCTGCAGTTCTTTGTTATGTTGAAGGCTGACACACCTCCTTATCCTCAGTGGTCTTGCAGACGTCTGATGGATTTTGGGCAGATGTGGGTGTTATTAGGAAATGTTCAAAATTCCCACCACTGTGACTATAGCCCCTGTTCTATCTGTGGGAACAGCAGCCCCACAGCAGGCCACTGCCACCAGTGTGATTCACCATGGGGATGTTGGTGTTCAGGTTATGAGAGGTGTTGCTTGTGCACCACACATACCTGTTGGTATTGTGGCTGTGAGGCTGATCCCTAGTCTCATTATACCATAACACATTTTCACATCTGCCTTTGGGAGACATGATGTGTTGCATTGCAATTTGTATCCACCCCTTGGCTGTTTCTGGTGTGCGGGAATGCTTCCATCTTCTGACCCTACCCCATAGGCCAGACATATGCATAATATTAGAGAGAGTTCTTACAAGTAGTACAAAACACCAGTACTAGCAACGGGTTCCTGCAACTCCCTCGGTGTTGCTGTATGCCCCCTAGCAACCTCCCTGGCCAGGTCTTGACATGTGTTGTCATAACTTTTAGAGGGACATCAGGTTCTTGTCAACAGCACTATTATCCCATATTCACTCAACCTTTTGACAACTGTCTCCACTGTGTTCCATGGTGTATGCACTGCTGTGGTAATGTTGTTGTACCCTACTCTTGAATGATAGCTTTCAAATATGAGATCCCTTTGCTGCTTTGTATGCTGTCTGCAAGCCATGAGTGTTGCTGTTGCAGGCAACTGAACATATGTCATGGTTATCCCACTTGGACAGCAGACTGTTATTTGGTGTTAGTCAGAGTGCCTTTACTTAACGGCTGGTGTGTACCCAAGCAGACTGTATGCTGTCAGTAAATCACAAGCTGCTGCAATGACATATTATTTGAAGAGTGTGCACACATATGCATCCAGCGTATTGTGGGGTTTGTATACTCCATATTTGGTGGCCAACAGATTGATTGTTTGTACAGGGAATTGTTCATGTCATAGGTCACATTACAGATAAGAAAGGATGAGTACTGACATATTGCGGTCTCAATTTGTATAGACATCACAAACACTTGGAATCTTAACTAGAGTGTGTACACTGTTTATATCCATTATATGACAGTAATGTTTCACACATGTCCCTACCTTAGGTCGTTTGTCCAGCCATTGTGTTGCTGTCTGTCCAGAAGTCTTGCACTGACAGTCCGGTGTGCTATTCTACAGGGATGATACATTCTCATCAGATAGGCCCCTGTAGTGACCACTGTGTTGCAATGCACTTGACCCCAACACAGGTGAGCATGCACATAAAGCAATATGGCTCTGAGTGACAGTTGTGTGCATGGTACACTGCATGGCCTTCACATGCCTGGGGTATTGGAAACCACAACAGTACAACTGCATACTCACCAGCTGCAGGCTGCCATCCCACATGCATACAGGAGGGACCTATGTAGTTGTGTGAGGGAAGTACGGTCAGCAGACCCACATGTGGCATTGGTATAGGATGATTGCAGCATGTGTCCACATGTACAGTACAACCACCAATACTACACAATTTTCTGTCCTTCACCATAGATGTGCACATCTGTGCATTAGAAAACCCCATCCACAACTGCAATCTGACCTGACACATTTACATAGATACTGTACAATTACAAGTATGTCTGCTACACTAGTCTAGTAATCTACATGGTAGCCTTACCTGCACACTCCTCGTCCATTGTCTGGGTGCCAACTACCTCCAGTATGTAGGGGGTCTATACGCTAATGTTGTACTGGGATGGGTGCCCCAAGATACCTGTGGGGCTCCCCAGTGGTTGCCAGTGGGGATGCAAGGCCAGGCCCATGCCTGTGGCTGTGCAGTCCCTGGCCCCTGCAGCAAGCCTTTGCCATGCATGATATATCAGGTCACATTCATGATAAAAGACTTTCTCATATGTACATGCATGCAGGCCAACATCGTTTACCCTGGCCAGTCCACTGTTGCAGATGTTGCTGGCTCCAGCCAAACATTATGGCATGGTTGTGTAGTATGGTTTCTATGATTATATTTGTCTGAGACACTGAGAATGTTGACCTTTGCTGATGCGACATTACACCTGGGAGACATTACAAGGGAGACAACAGGACCTCATACATTTGGCAATCATATGTACAGAACCTGCATATCTACATTGAATACCAGTAGCCACCACTCACAATCACACCATTCCTCTGTACTGTATCAGCACTGTATCTGCTTGCATTGCACTGCTGGGTCTGAGGTGTCATATTCCCCATAATTAGGCCTACTTAATTTTGTACTCCTGTACTCCTCATTCATGTCTGTGTCAAGGGATAACATCGGCCATCTTCCATGTAGATGTGGTGTGTATGGTGCCAAGCCTTGTTGTGACTACAGTGTGTAATGTTGCTGGGTACACATGCCTGTGTTCATGTAGGATGCAGACAGGAATGTTATCAGGTGCCATGAATACATCCATTTATTGTCTTTCAGTAGGCAATATGTACCTACTCACTGGTGATGAGGAAAGGGGTGTGGGTGCTCTGCATATCCAGCTATAGTACTGCTGAGCCAGGGGGTGATGTTGGCCCTAAAACTGTCTGGAGCGGGTTGCCTACAGCTATGTTGTGTGCATATGTGGCCTGATTGGCCACCATTACAGAGTGGGCTGGTATATGGCCTCAGAGATTGCAGACATATGTGAAGATGGCCTTGTGATCGGCCTTGGTGGATGTGTCCAATTTGTACTCATAGTTAGCCTTACAGTACTCCACCTGTGACCTTATATGTCATCAGACAAAGGCTGACTTGATGCCCGGTTGGTTTGTGTTCCTGATCTGGCCTGTACAGACAATCTAGGGACAAAGTATGTGGTTTGTGTATTGCTGCTCTCCACTACAAGCATTCAGCCTACCTTGAGGGGGTTGATGTTATCCTGTTGGTTATTGCCGAGGCCATGCAGCTATGTAGGTGCCCACATAGTATTGTGTTGTGGGTCTGGACACAGCTGCTAGTTCCACCATATGGGATGCCCTTCATGTGGGCCTTGCCCATTTACCTGGCCTGGGCAGGAGACATTACAGAGGTGTGTGGGCTGCAGCTTTACAGACAGTAGGTGTAAATACCTCACAGGACAGGACATGTGGAGACAGCCCAACAACATGGGTGACAAAGTTCCAGAATTCAGTACAGCTTGTATGTCATCAGCATTGTTATACACACAGGGGGTTGCTACATTATCAGGGTTTGTCTGGACATGCATTTACTGGGTGTCTTGATATCTGATAGTGATATGCCTCTGACATAGCTCTCAAATGGCATATTGTCCACAGACTGGCCAGATGTTTGCCTGTTATGCTTGGTCTGTTCCTCTACCAACAACTGTTTTTGTGGGGTTGGTAGGATAATGTGAGGATTGTAGTCAGTACGTGTTGTCATCCATTGGTGTTCCACACATCATTTTCTTCATGGATGTGATGTTACAACAGCACATGTAACACCAGCTACTGTCTCAATTTGTTGCACCATTATGTATGATATGTCCCTCTTTCCCACCCCTTGTCCCATACATGTGCCATGCATTGTCCAGATATCCTGCACTATGAGGTGCAGAGGTATGGAATATCATTAATTACCAAATGCACACAGAGGCACCGGAAGTTGCTGAAGACTGGAGGGGGGGGGGTGAGAGGGGCACTTAGTAATCTAAAAAGGGCAATTTTTTAAAACTTTTTACTACCTCAACATAGGTTCACTTGGAGGATATTTTAAGCTTAGCCAATGTCCCTTTTGGTGCTTGAATTAACATTCCCTGATTGGTCTTACCTATCCCATGGCTGTTAATTGTATATTAGCCCTAGTGAGAATAAATGTGATCACACTATAGATAATTTGAGGGGACCCATGTAAGGGATGCAGCATTTAGGAACTGCCTCTATCCATTAGTGGCATGAGGGGCAATCATGGAGTACCTTTTCTATTACCCATCCTTAGATCCAAGTTGCATTTAAATATGGGCAGGGGTGAGCTTTGTTTTACAGTAGTAGCCTCTGTGATATAGATCCATCTCTCCACAACATTCAGTTTTGATACCTGGACTGAGTATTTCTAATGCCATTTGACTTGTTGATGTTCAGTAGGTCCATCTGTATTAGGTCAGAGGATGCCTTGTATGTCAGACATGTCACCTCTAAGCACTCTGTAGGATACTGAGTATAGTGATAAATCTTTGAGATGGTCCATGCAAGACCTGTTCTTTAGGACTTGTATCCTTTTAGTAAAGTATCTCTGTGAGTATTACAATTGTTGCATGGGTCTGGACAGATACATGCCAAAGTGGGCATTATACAAAATTATTGACCTAATCAGGGCTTTGTAAAGGGGGACAATGACATCTCTAGATCTAGTCACAATCATTTTTTTATAGGCTGTGCACTATATAGAAATACTTTCTTATGACTCTGGGAACATATTGGTCAAAAGTTAGGTCACTGTTCACACAAGTTCCCAAATGCCAAACAACTCAGTCAGTTCTCAGGGGGTATTGTCAATTTGGCAGTTCCCTGGAGCAGATGACTTCCCAAAGGATATGATAATGTATTTCTTGGAGTTTAGTTTCAATTCATGATTCTGGCACCAGTTATTGTTTGGGACAAACCTTCCTGCATGATGGTTAAGTTATTTGGGGATTCAATAACTGCTCCTAGCTTGCAGTCATCTCAAACTAAGTCAGCCTTTGTCACTTTGGTATTTCCTTTTACTTTTAAGATGTATATGCCAAACAGAAAATGTCTCAGCACCGAACCCTGGAGGACTCCATTGGTAACTGGTCTCTTCCCCTATTTTGTTCTGCATCTTGTGAGCAAGCTTACATGTATGCATTCTTTGATTCACCTTCCTGATTGTATTAACCTAATTGTATTAAATGATATTCCTTGTATAATACTGCTGTTAGACTGTGTTTTAAATTTGTAGTTTGGAACAGTCTTCTAGTAAGCAAGGAAACAAAATATATGAACCAATAATGACAAAACTACCCATTTCAGAAAATTTCAACCATAAAAGGCCACTCAAATTTCTATCATTACAATCCACCAATATCAGTAAATATACAAAATCTCTGCAGAAGTAGGTCATCTAAATAATTCTACATGAAAGGGATCTGTATCTAAAGAAGAGGTTGCTGCTAGCAAACAATTTTATATTTCATTGTTTCATCTACAATTAAAGTGCCTGTTGCCCTTGAAGAATAACTTGCCTATGCTACATTAAAAAAAAAGATAAGCTAGTAATTTTGCAATGGGGACTGGATTTCAAACTGATAACAGAAACATAGTTACTAGGCAACTCCTCCAAAGGAGGACATTCATAGGACTGCAGCATCTACTCCCTTTAAAGTACAACACAGTACAGTATAAGCGATCCATCTGCATACTGTGGGAGTAAAACCCACAGCCTTCTGCATAAAAAGCAAATATACTACCTGCTCTGCTACTAAATGCAAATGACAGCATTAAGTAGCATTAAACTTCTCTTCCCATGAAGCTCTCAGCTCCTTGTAAAATTCACTTGACACTCAACTAAATCTCTTAACTTTGCAGCACAAGAAATCTGGAAAAAGCCAAAATTTATTTGGGGGCAAAGGCCCAAAACCAGTGACACATTTTAAATATTTCTTGTATAATCTTAGACAGTTGCTAAAATAAAGTATTTTGTGTTACCATGTGTTTCCTGAAAGATAGGAAGACTGAAACTTAAAGGGATATCATTTTTAGTGAATTCAATTCTCACTGATTTGCCAGAAAACCACAAATGTTAAGAGGAACAGACCAAAAGTATGAGCCAAACATTCTGTGAAAATCTGGACAGTTGAGAGCTATGGACTCAACTCCCTGAATCACAAATGGTGGTAACTGGGGCATTTTACACACACACACACACACACACACACACACACACACACACACACACACACACACACACACACACACACACACATGCAGGAGTAGCATAACTGCAAATAAAAGAACAAAACTCTTCTTACCTGCATGACTCTGGGTCTGGCAGCACCAACAGAACAGCAGCAGCCGAACTCCTGTAACAGTGCAATAAGAGAACAAGAGCAGCTGGTTTAGTTAGTTTAACTTCCGCACATGAATCCATGTTAGCGTGAAAACTCCACTTCATTAATTTTAACCGACAGGTCTTGCAGATGTAAAAGTGGGGGGCTTGCCTCCCCCCTGGCACTATGTTTCCGGCACCCATATGCACACCAGTTAGCATGACAATGACTTGGCAGACTCCTGGCCATGGTATGCAGAAGTGGCCAGGGTTATGCGTCCACACCCTGGTAATTCTGTGGAAATCTGCACATATGTCAGTATGTCTGTCTGGCCATTATGAACAGACTGCCAAGGTTGTGTACCAGTGTTGTGCGTTTATGTTGTTTAGGCTGGGTAGGGAGAGTAGCAGCTGGGAGTGCATACATCCTTTACCTATCCGACTCTGCATGCTGCTACAGCTGCTGGTGGTTTATCAGATCCATATGCTTGTAGAAGCTGACTGTGACATATCATGTAACACTTCCAGATTCCTAGTACACTGTGAATTGGGGCAGTATATGTAGGGGTAATGTGTGAGTGGCAAACGGTAGGTGGTTGCTCTCACAGTATTATACTGTCATGTTCAGGTTGCTTACTGGTATGTTGCTGTCACTGTGGTGCACTTGTTTGGGAGTATGCACTTTCACACCAGTGTTTGTGTTCCACTAGTATGACATCCCCTGCACTGCCTGTTATATTTGCTACTGCATGTGTCCAGCCTCAGAGCTAGACCTGGGTAGTGTTATGTCAGTCTGATTGTAGTCTGGACATTGATCGGTAGCTCAATGTAGTTTCCCTACTGCTGTGTTATGTCCACATATCATATTCATAAGATGTCCAGTTGTGTGGCCAGTATCTTTGGTATGGTCCCCATAACTGTTATGTATGCACGAAACATCAATGGGATGATGGCGGGACTGAGGTCAATAACTAATGAGAAGCAACTGAGTCCTGGTATTGTGATATTTCAGTTGATATATGTTAGGACATACACTGTTACTACATGAACGTTCTCAGCTTATCTACTGACATATTTTGTACCTGTCCCTATTTTCATGCCTTTGTCCCCCCACTTTGTCAAGCCTGGTCCACATTCATTGCATTAAGGGGTTCTGAGCATACCTCTCCACAGCCAGATTTTCCACAGAGTGTCCAGATGTTTGGACCATGCTTTTGTTCAGTTCCACAATTTATTTCTATTTGTGTAGCAAATCCCGGTGATGATCCAAGGATTTATGTCAGTAAATACATGACATAACATTTCAGTTCCCATCATCATATCCTTCAGTGATTGTCTGCTGAAACATACACTGTTGCTGTCACACGTCTTCATTTGTAACAACGATTTTCTAACTATGTCCATATATGTGCCCCCTCCCCTTTTTACAGTCTTTGTACATGTTCCTTGCACTAACAGGTTGGGAGGGAGGGTGCAGAGATATGACTGCACTGCATGCTTGATATATAAAAAAAAAAAAAAAAAAAAATAATTTTTGCTGGCAATCAATTGTTTACTCATGTAATTATTCTCGTATTTAACTTTTTTCCTTGGGGACTATACAATTATTTTTTGTAATTGCTACTTCTTGCGGATTATTTGTATAAATGTTTCTTTTTTCTGTCCTTGTTATTGTCTCGGAGCTTTTCTCCTCGGGCCTCTACTGAAAATGGACATATATCCAGTTAGACTAGCCCGGTCAACAAATGTAAAAAATAAATAAATATATATATATATATATATATAAATATATATATATATATATATATATATATATATATATATATATATATATGTGTGTGTGTGTGTGTGTGTGTGTGTATATTTTATTTTATTTTCCTTCTATTATCTGTATATCTATATTATGACTGTACATTTACATATATATGTTTCATCTGAAAAAAAAAATATATATATATATATATATATATATATATATATATATATATATATATATATATATATATATATACATATATATATATTTGTGTGTACAAGTCTATATACAGTGCACAAAGGGTTACACATTTTCCCCCTAATTTTGTATGCCTCTATTACATGATATGTTTGAAAAAGCAACATTAATTCCTAAAGCTCAGCTGGTGTGCTGGTACATTACTCTGATTAAAATTATCAGGATCATAGGTTTAACACTTGGGACTTTTGTTTTTTTTATTAATGTTAAATTACCTGAATGCAGGATTTGTTCATTAAAGCACTGTAATATTTCACAAGTCAGATAGTATAGTGGTATATTGGTGTGATTGTTGGGGACAGTGTCCTAGGTTTGAGACTTGGCAGGGTTGACTATTTTTTTGCTGGACAGAACAAGGTCTGATGGATACAGATGGATTAAGGCACAGTTCTGCATATCATACGTATCATGTTATATTTAAGCAATAACCCACAGCTGGGTGTAGGTAGTACTGGTTTACCCACATGACCATACAATGCCAACCGTTGGTAGGTCCGGCATTGCCCACACCCAGCCATGGGTTATTGCTATTATGCAATGACATTATTTAAGAAAAACAATACATACCTTTCTTAAAAATGTCATGGTATCATGGCTCCATGCTGCCCTTCCACAGTTTTCCGGTATCCTGGGCCATTTCTGATGTACTGCACATGCATAAGGGATATGTTCCCACACTTACGCAGTACAGCAGTGCTGTGCAGAGGTAGCACAGAGATAGGGGGATCTCATTTGCTTTTTTTACATATCTCGGTATGTTATACGAGTTGATGAACTTGTATAACATGGGAAGATATGCTGAAAAGGCAACAGAGATCTTCCTTTCTCTGTTGACAGGTGGATCTCCATTGCATTTTTTTATGATATTTTGCTATGTTATACGAGTTCTTCCACTCGTAACACATAGTGAGATATGTTTGTAAATACAACGGATATCTCCATTTCCCCATTGCTATATCTGCAGACTAGAAATGCAGACAGGTGGCATACAAATGGAAATAGTCTAGGCATCCAGACCTTTTTCCATTTGCATACTCTCAGATTTACAATGGGCACTCTGGGCTGGCCACTTAGCATACTCATTTTTGTATGTTAATGGCCAGTCACTGTGTAATATAACATAAATATTACACATTTATACCTTTACATTTACCTTCCGTGACATCTCCTTATGTGCTTTCATTACATTATATTCTTGTGTGATTATACTGTATGGGGCACGTGTGTTTATATGGGGGTTTCACATCTTTGCTACACTGACATCTCACTTTTGGAATTGCTACTCTACCCTGGTTGGCAAAAACAAACTGCTACATAGATTAAATTTACTAAAATAAGTTTAACACTACTTTCACATGATAAAATAAATTGCTTGTCTATCTATTTTCATTTAACTCCTCTGGGATGTTTAAGCTGTAATATACACACCCACTTAGCTACACTTAAACATCCCTTAGGGCATTATATACAAGGATATATTATTATTATTATTTTCTGCAGGTTATGGGGTGCGTATTGTGGTGTTGTGACAACTACCTGGAACTGTGTTTGTGACATATTGCAATTATTGAGCTTTCATGGCTCTGTGTATGTTTCATGCTGATGCATGACATGTTCAATACGTGCTTTATTTCTTTTGTGGGGCTGGGGTTGTGCTTGTGTACACTTGGGGGATTTATCCCCTATCATACCTCTCAACCTCCTAGATTAAGAAATTTGGACAAAGTCTAAAATGTTTGGGGGATAAAATAGGGATAGATTTTAAATATTGCTCTTACAAACTTAGATAGTTGATAGAATGATAGGTTTTGCATTAGCATGAATTTTCTGAAGGACATGGAATCTTAGACACAGATGTTTGCCATTATTTAATGACTTCAATCCTCAGCTATTTGTCAGAAAGCAACAGATTGCAGGAGGAACACCAAAAATATGAGGCAAACATCTGGACATTCTGCAAATATCTGTACAGTTGACAGGTATGTTTGTAAGGGCAGTATTTAAAATCTGTCCCTATTTGTCTGCTCATCATTTTAGGCTTTGACCAGATTTTTTGCTCAAAGAGGTTGAGTGGTATGGGTATATGTGTGCATCTGTACACATGCTTCTGCAGACTGCAGAAGTGCTGTACGGCACTTTAGCAATACAGCTAAGCTCTAATATTATGCCAGTTTGGCTTCGGAAGTACCGTACAACACTTTCTGAGCACGGGTCATATTTAGTGCCTGTGCTCTTCATGGACATGCCCCCTGCACCCACACACAGAACCATATCTGTTTTAGAGCATAGCAGCATGCCTTCATCCATATGCATGGCATGCTGCCGTGCTGCACGGGAACGGTCCCTTCATTGCAGGAATAAGCTATTCCTGCACAGAAGTTTACTGAATCCAGAGGTACATGTTTCTAAACTGAAGTTGTTTTTCTTGTTGCTAGATCTGATTAAAAGTGCTTTTCAGAGAAAAAGGTAAAGGTGCTACTGGCAAGCTCAGAGTGCTAGAGATGAAAACTACTAGTTTCTTTCTGAAAGGTGACAGAAGGAGACAGTCAACAAACCACATTTGTCCCATCCCCTATAGAGAAACTTGATAGATTGATGGGTATTAGACATGCCGTCTAGGAGGCCACTGAGTAGCCTAGCCCAATTTCCAAATTGTCTCAAAGCATTGTTTGATTGAGTGACTTGCTCACGGTTGCACATCAGGCAAATGAAGCCTGAAGAAATCAAACACTGCAACACAGGAAGTAGCTTGTTAAAAACTTAAATCCTTAATCATCTGAGTTAACTGACAGGCAGGTAAAGCCTAGACTTTGATATGACTGGGTTTGGATCTAAGTGCCTTTCTAACCAGCATTAATCTAAATAACAGATTAAATTAGAAGGGTGATGTTGTACTTGGTAACCATTTGAAATGTTGGGACTCACTAGTATGAATCGCAAAATATTGAGACTGAATAGCTGAAAAACAGACTTATACATATCAAGTCACCCAGCATTTTGAGTGCCAAGATTTCATTAGGGAGCCACTGTACTCTGTACACGTCTGAACCATACATAAAGGAAGACAGCAGCCCTGCTGTAACAGCTTTGATTTAACTACCTATATTATGTGTGCGGTAATGTCACAAAATAACTCCCTTAAAAATCTCATATATCACTCAACTTTATCTCATCTCCAATATTCCATAAAACTTTGACAATAAATTCATGTGCTCATTTAGATATTTATGCTAAGTACATAATATCTCAACATATCTGCATACTAATTTTCAGTGGTAAAGCTTGAATATACCAAAGTTATATCGCATTAATTAGTCAGTTATGCAGACTTTTAAATTACTTTTGGGAGTTTGATGGTGTTTGTACCTTGTACAGCCATTTTCAGAGTATACGTGGGTCAGGTGTATTATATTCATTAAATCAAAAGGAATGTTTTTTTTTTTTTTTCTTTTCTGACAAAATATTGCAATGGAGTTTTTTTTGTGATAATGTACTATAAATATGTTGTTGCTTTCTTTCTGAAGTTGATCTTCTCATGAAACTAGCTCCCATTTTCAACTGTCTTCAGTAAATCGTCCAATCTCCAATCTGCATGGTAAGTATGATTACAGACTTGAAACAGAGAAGCTCATCATTTGTTTACAAATTCTGCATAATACAATCAATTTTTCATTCCATTTCTTCTTTATAAAAGTGCAATTCTTAAAATGTGCTATGCTTCACTCAGGAGGTAGAAGGAAAGATAATTTTGTCTTGTAAATAATTAAAAAGCTGCGGGAGTAATTCAATAAACATTCAATAAACCCTACATGAAGCGATTCTCCATGTAGGAATAGTGTTGCAGCCAGAACACAGAATATGGCCTCTGAGCCATCCAGGAAACAGAGCTGGGGCGTGCATGAGCATGCGGACACTGTGCAGACACGGAAGTGTTCGTGGAATGCAAACCACCTCATCTGCTGGTGAAATCCATGCAGATGAGGTAATTTTGTGACCTAGGAAGCAGAAAGGCATGTGTGTAGGTGCTGTGTCTGCAGGAAAAATGTATGCGGTTACTGTGTACCACGCTATAAAATAAAAACAAGATTTGTAACAGACCAAAAAAAGCTTTTATATGTGATAGTAGCCACTTGGCCATTGAGACTAAAAAGTAATTCAACATATCAAAAATGAATATTTTATTTTTTAATACATATGCCACATTTAAGCGGCATGCAGCAATGTGCAAACATGCTACTTTTGCAAAAACAAAGTGTAAAATATGAAATTTAAGGTAGGCAAAGTAATTGCATTATAGTGCCCAGCATACAGAGTCACACAATGGCAGGTTATAGTGGTAGCTAAGAAGATAGGCCCTGGTGTAGTGCTGTATCCAGGGTATACGCAATTAGGGGTATGTAAATGAGCCAGGGTTACTGAATTGCAAAAAGGACCACCGTATGCATAGGTACTAACCATGGTGAGGCTGGAACTGTATTAGCGTAGGCAGAACAGATAGCTAACATTAAAAGGGGTGTTGTTGTGGCATGTTTAAGTGGATTGGAGCTTACCAGCACCTGTTTGCACTGAGCTAAGCACAGCTAAGTGGGGGGGGGGTGATGTCTGAGGCTGCTAAGCTATACATAGCCCCACCGTGCATGTATTAGCTGGTTTATGAAACACTAAGCATGCCCATGTACAGGGGACAATTAAATCTGCTGAGCAATGTTTACACTAGCTCTGCAGATTTGCACGAAACACAGCGGGCCTTAAAAGAGGAAGAAATCGAAAACAAGTACAAAAATAAAAGGAAATACCCTGGGAAAGCCAATCAAGCATATATGACTGATAAGCCCTGTTCCACTGACACTGGCTCATTCAAAACCCTCAATAATATACCTGTCAGGTGGAATGTATCATAGTCAGCCAATAACACAGGCTGCATCTGCAGCACACCAGTATAAAGTATGCATACACCCTTCAATCTGATTTTTCCCATGTACTCTGCACCCTTGGAGTACACACTTGGTAATTTTAACAGACAAAATGATATGGGCTGCTGCTGCTATGCTACAACTACATGCTACAGGCTGAGGGCAGTGATGGTGATGATGCTGACAATAGGCCCAGACTGAAGAGGAAAGAGTGTTCAGACCCAGGGCAACTTTTCAGGGGCTACATGAGCTGGAGACAGTAGAGCACTACAGTGTGGACAGGGACATACTACAGGAACTCACTGAGCTCTGCCGCCCTCACCTCAGACCTAGATCCAACAGAGTAGAACCCATCCCAGTGGAAACATAGGTATGTGTAGCCTTAAGAATACTAGCTACAGGTACTTTCCAAAGACCTACTGGGGACATCATGGGGGTCTCACAGGCATCTGCATGCAGGGTACTCCACCAGTTCCTAGATGTCATGCTAACACATTCCAGTGAGCACATTTATTTCCCCACCACCCCTGAGAAG
The DNA here is from genome assembly GCF_019279795.1 of Protopterus annectens. NCBI lineage: Eukaryota > Metazoa > Chordata > Ceratodontiformes > Protopteridae > Protopterus > Protopterus annectens. The sequence goes on from NC_056726.1 coordinate 1,190,338,456, forward strand.
AGGACCAGCAATATGCTTCTCTTCCACCATGTAGCACACTACCCAGAGGTACTGGGTGCCAAAGACTGCACTTATGAGCACATCAAAGCACCACCCAGTGAGGAGGGTAGAGTGTATGTCAACCGCAAGGGGTATCACTCCATCAACTGCCAGATCATGTACAATGCCCAGGGCATTATCATCAATGCGTGTGTTGACAGCCATGGCAGTTATCATGACTCCCACATCTGGCATGCATCACAGCTGTACCAGGCATTTGCCAGTGGAGGATGCTGGTTATGCAGTGAAACCGTGGATGATGACACCCATCAGAAATGCACACACACCAACTGAAGAATGCCATAATGAGGCAAAAGCACAAACTAGGAACATTGTAGAGTGTGTGCTTGGGCTGCTCAAGTCATGGTTTCACTATCTTGACATATCTGGCAGAACCCTGCAGTACTCTCCAGCCACATGTGCACACATGTTCATAGTATCTGCCATGCTATGCAATATGATCTTGTGGAAACAGCTGCAGCAGAAACATCACAGGGAAGGGACACACAGCCCCCCACCATTGCCATGGTCCGCACAGGCACAGGGGGACTCAGAGGAGGACCCCCCCTGACCTGTATCGTTAGGCAAACGTAGGTGTGCCCAGTACACCCTGGTCTTGACAAAGAGGCAATGCATGGCACATATACTGACAACCTAGGGACCCAGAGACTGACATCTCAGTCCGACTCACATAAACACAGTAAAAAGGATGCCGGCCACATCACAATACCTGTACCTTACCATGTATGCTGTGTACTGGGTGCATCCGACAGAGTCAACCCTGAAGCACTGTCCTCTCAACTGCTGCAGGCACAAGGTAAGTCACTCTTCTTAACAACAAATGAATGGGGTAGTAGACTTTGGTAGCATATGTATGGTATTGCTGCATGTATGCAAGGGAATGGAGTTGGCTACTGGGATAGAAGCAGGCAATGGACAGCTATGTGGGACAACAGGAACTGTCTGCAAAATACTGGGTGCCCCAGAATATGCAGTATGCCCCCAGCCAGCAAAATTCACTGCACTATATGAGGGACTTACAAATAGCAGGGTCATAGGACAGATGCATGGATGTCAATGATGGAGTCCCATACATACCTCTCAACCTCTTAGAGCAAGAAATCTGTATAAAGCCATAAAGAAATGTGGGGTAAAGCCCCCAAATAAGGGACAATTGTTAAATATTGCTCTTAGAAACAGAAAATTGATAGAATAACAGGTTTTGCAGTATCATGAATTATCTAAAGAGTAAAAAGTCTGAAACTCAAATGTCTGTCATTACTTTCTAACTTCAGTCTTTAATGATTTGCCAAAAATTTTCCAGACAACCACAATTTTATGTAAAATGGACCCAAAATGTGAGGCAAACATCTGGACATTCGGGGAAAATCTGTACAGTTGAGAGGTATGGTCCCCTACCTCCGACACACCTGTGTTGCCATACAACTACAGTAACAATTATGTTTATAAGGTAATAGCAGCAGACCACACATTCCCAGGGTTATCCAATCAACTTGCTAGCATGTTCCATTTCCACAATATGCAGGGGTCAATATGCTATGTATGTGTGTGGTTAATCATGTCAGGAAGTAGACAGCACTGACTGGTGGCTGCAATGGCTCACTGGGCTAAGTACATTACTGTGGGTGACAGGTTCCATGGTTGAAGACTGGCTGTGCCTGCTATTTTGCATGTCAGCTACACCTACAGTAGGAGTTCTAGCATCTATAACAGCATTCCGAAAACTGAATAGTTCGAATCACTAAATGTCGAACTGACATGATCAAACTATCCAATTTTCGAAAGCTGACAAAACATACAAAAAAAAAACAAAAAAAGAACTAACTGGTGTAGGCAGGGGGGCAAGCACCCCTGCACTCCCCACATGGGGGGCTGTGCCCCCCACACCCCCTGCTACTTAAATATACCAACTCCGAGACCGCACTACACTGAGGTAAATGGAAATCTCCCCTTACGGAGATTTCTGTTTACCCATTTGACGTTCTGCACTTACGGCATTCTCGATGCGACAATATCAAATTCGATATTGTCAACGTTCGAGATGCTGATAGTGACCCTTGTTCTACAGGCTGTCCAGATGTCAATATTTGTTACTGCAGGAAAGCTGGACAATGGAGGGACACTAAGCCACAGATATGGCAGTATACAGCTCTGAGTAACCTAGATGGTGCCTACTAGAACAGCCAGTTGTGATAAGTCAGTGTAGCGCCAGGATACAAAGGCTGACATGTAACTGTGTCAGTACTCAAAACAAGTCAGTGGGCACCATCCATACCCCATGAATGTCAGGGTTTCTCAGAATGTCTACACATATGCCTCATATATCTGTTCTGTTTGTCATAACATTGCATTTGTCTGGCAAGCAATTGGCTAAACAATACAGGTTGATGTGAAAACATCAATGACAGACGGTTGCTTTGCAAACTTCATACCCATAAGAAAATGCAAGCTAATACAAAACCAGTTTACCAACTGTCTGCATTTGGAAGAGCAATATTAAGCTGCTATACCCATGTCTGGGCCTGTGTCTGACTGTGATATATGGCCCTGTCAAGATGTCTTCCTGTAAGAGTTAAAGAGGTATGGCCAACATGCGGCCTAAAAGGAACAGTGCAACACAAACTATCTGAGCAGCAGAGTAGATGTATGGGGCACAATGCTGGCCAGACTGCTAAACAGATATGGTCAGAGGTGTGTAGTCCGTAACCTGTGTGTGATGTTATGACTTCTACCCTAGTCACACACCATAACTACCAGTACATAAGAGCAGCAACTGTGGAAAAAAACGCTGACTGCAGCAGAGCAGGACAAAGGGCCACATATAAGGGGAAGGAGAAATCACTGGCCACACAAACTTAGAATATGCAGACTACAACACATCGTGCAGTAGCATGAGTTCTCTGCGGTGTATGGCATCAGTAGACAAATGTCTGTCAGCGGTTCCTCACATTAATCTCTACTGATCTTCCACTGACATACCAGGACATCACAGTGCTGTGCAAAATATACCACACATATTATGCAAAACTCTGCTCAGTCCAATACAGTCTGTACCCACCCTAGATATGACTCATATAATTAGGATAGCACACATGCAGGAGATCCCTCAGCCAGTCTATCAGTGTGGTGCTGGACTGTTTACAGAGGCTCATCAGCTAATCGGCTGTAGCACACAGAATCCTGGACCGGAATACAGGTAGGTCTGGACTGGAGTCACACTCTTACTACTGATGGTCACACTGGGTATGCTCCTACACTTAGTTACTGCAGCCCATGTCTGAACCCACATCTGACTACAGAACTGGGATGTACATATATGCCTTCTGCATACAGACAGCTATGTACAGCTTAACTATCTATCCCACTCCCATCAGACATGTTTATCCCATCTATCAGTACGTGGTATATATAAGATTTATCTGGATCTGTTGACTGTGATATACATACATATATATATAGGTAACATATACAAATATATAATTTACAGAGAGGCAGAGACAGGGTGGAGAGAGAGAGACAGACAGACAGAGACCCTGAAAGGCATACAGTGATGTACTGCAACAGCCACATTTATACCAGTTTTAACCAGTGGCATGAGCAAATACTATGGTAAGGCCCATTGTGTAATAGTAGGTAGGGAGGGGTTGTAATCTCACATCATTTGCCGGGTGTGTGTTTCTGCTGTATTACGCATACAGCAGAATACACCCACCCACCAGGCCTATGTATGTGTAATTGGCACACATATTTTTGCCCTTTGACTACTGTCCTCCACAATAGTGGTCTCCCTGTCAGCAGCTACTGATGTCATCCACCCCAACAGCACTGGCAGACACTCTCTACATGTGTAATTCATTTGGTGCATGCGATAAGTGCAGAGTGCTGTAGTCTAGATAGGTAGTGGTTTAATTCCCAACAACACCAACTGAGTGTGTCTGTATATATATATATATATATATATATATATATATATATATATATATATATATATATATATATATATATATATATATATATATATATATATGTATATATATATATATATGTATATACATACACACACACACACACACACACACACACGTATATATATATATATATATATATATATATATATATATATATATATATATATATTTATATTTGTGTGTGTGTATTCCCTTTTGGCACTGTGTCTTTCCTGCCTATGTGTGTACAATACCAATACATTTTGAGGCCTGTTCCACCCTGTTAACCCCCCATTGCCTTACTTTACAGGACCTGCTGATGTCATCCACCTTAGATACAGCATTGAACACTCTGCAGGCATTTAAGTTCTGTGTCACATGGGATAACTACGTAGCACTGTAGCACATACAAGTAGATAGATAGAGGTTCTAATCTCAGCACTGCCAACTGTGTGTGTGTGTGTGTGTGTGTGTGTGTGTGTGTGTGTGTGTGTGTGTGTGTGTGTGTGTGTGTGTGTAAGAGAGATGCCATTTTAAGGCCTGTTCCACCCTGCTGACTCCCCCATTGTATTAATTTAAAGGGCCTGTTGATGACATCCACTGTACATACAGAATTGGACACTCTGCAGGAATATATCCTCTGTGGGGCACATGATAAGTGCATAGCCCTATAGTACATATAACTATATAGGTAGGGGTTCTAATCTCAAGACTGCCAAATGTGTGTGTGTGTGTGTGTGTGTGTGTGTGTGTGTGTGTGTGTGTGTGTGTGTGTGTGTGTGTGTGTACATGTGTGAATGAAGCATATCCCCGATGGGTGGGTTGGTTATTCCATTTTGAGGCCTGTTCTGCCCTGCTGACTCCCCCCATTGAATTAATTTACAGGGCCTATTGATGTCAATGCACTGTTTGACACTCTACCATATCTCTCAACTGTATACAGTTTTGCAGAATGTCCAAATGATCGCCTCATATATTTTGTCTGTGTGTTATAAAATTATGGTTTCCTGGTAAATCACTGGCAAATCATTAAGAGCTGAAGTCAGAAAATAATGACAGACATCTGAATGCCAGACTTCATACTTTTCACAAAAGTAATGGTAATCCAAAACCTGTCACTCTATCACTTATCAAAGTTTGTAAGAGCAATATGTAAAAACTGTCCCTATTTCTGGGCCTCTATACCCCCATTATTGAAGGCTTTGTCCACATGTATTATTCTAACAGGTTGAGAGCTATGGTCCAGGCATAAAAGCTCCATGGCATACAATAAGAACATAGCACTATACTACATACAAATAGATAGGTAGCAGTTCTAATCTCAATGCTGACAACTGTGTGAGTGTATGTGTCTGTGTATGCGTATCCTCTGTAGCAGCGTGACTGTCTTGCTTGTGTGTGTGCAATGCGTATACCATTTTGTGTGCCTCTGCCACCCTGTTAACACCACCAGCACCAACCTATTTATGGCCTACAGAGGTCGTGCAGCCTAGATGCAGAATTACACATTTTCAAACACAATAGTACCATGGCACATGCAATACTAAGGTGGGCAATACTGTACATAAGTAGATAGATAGATGTTGTAATTCCAAAACTTTCATTTCTCTCTGCATGACTGTTGGAATACATGTTCCTCTGCAGCAGTGAGTGTGTGTGTGTGTGTGTGTGTGTGTGTGTGTGTGTGTGTGTGTGTGTGTGTGTGTGTATGTGTGAGACACAGTTACACCATTTTAAGTGCCTGTTAACTCACAGTGGCAATCTTTACAGCACCTGCAGATGTCAACCACCTGAATAGTAGCGGCAGACACTGCAAAACTGTATAAGCTCTGTGGTTCATGCACTATGTATATTACATATAACTATCTATCCAGATAGGGGTTCTACTATCAACAAGGGCAGTTCATGAGTGGGTGTGTGTGTACATATGTATATCCCCTTGCAGCGGGATGCCTGTGTTAGGGCCACAAACATATCTCTTGACCCCTTACAGAAAGACATCTGGAAAAAGACATACAGAAAAGTGGGACAAATCCAAACTATTAGGGTTAATCTTCAAATATTGGTCTGACAAACATACAAAGTAGATAACATAACAGGTTGTGTATTCGCATGCATTTTCTGAAGGGTATGAAGTCTGACAGGAAAATATCTGTCATTATTGTGTAATGTCAGTCTTTAATGATTTCACATTACTTTGCCAGAAAATCACAATGTTATGCCAAACAGAACAAAAATATGTGGCAAATATCAGGACATTCTGAAGACATTTGTAGAGGTAAGAGTTATGGCCAACACCTGCCCCATCCTGCAGGTTGCAGTCCATGTTTAGCCAGGTGTGACCTGTGACAATGACAAACAATACAGAGGTCCCCAGAGTGTAGGACAACAAACATTTTCTAAGGTTGTCTACTACTTGCATAAAACAGTTATTTCACATCAGAAGCACCTTACCAGTATGAGAAATAGCATAACCTAAGGTAAAGTGACACAAAGAAGCTGTCATATTGGCAAAACAAGGGAAGTTCTGTCTGTTGCACTTGCCGTGGGTTATTGTATGTCCCACATTCCACATTTGACAAAGTGGCAACCCTACTCTGTGTTGCATATGTGTGTGGAATATGTAGACATGTGTACACCCTGTGAGTAGCTTTCACCCCCAAAGACCCACATATATGAATGTATGAATGCTAACTACCACCTCCCACATATGTACGTACCGCCTAAAGCTGTGGCAACTGGGAGGAGTGTGCTGTCTGTCATTGACCCACACACTGATGTTAATACACTACAATGGGTTCATACAGTGAGTATGGAATGGTGGCCATGTCCTAGCCTCCAGCTGAATGCAGAAAACAGTACCATCATATCATATGGTGAAGACATGAACCCACTATTTCCCACATCAACGGCACCCTCATAAACACACAAACTGTGTTGACAGACCTGGCTACTCAGTTTGATAATACTGTTGCATTCAGCCATCAAACAGTGGCAGTGGTCAGAAAAGGCTTGGATGTGGTTTACCACATAGGTAAAGGGACTGCATCCAGACAAAAGGTGACATTACTTCTGTACAGTCCTCAGCCAGTACCACAATACATTAGCAGCATGGTCAATCTGGTATGTACCTATGCAGACATTTGCACCAAATGGAAAGGATATGTTAACACCCACAAAGGTTATCCATGGCCTTCAACAGCTGTTTCATGCAGACAGCCTCAAATCAGTACTGCCCCACTTGGTATCGGACATGTGGTCCACAGGTGGCTTGTGGCATGTCTAGATGGCAATGTTATGCTCAGCCTTCAACAGCTACCCCATATATGTCAGTATAACTCTGTGCACATTACAAGCATGACAGGCTTGAATCACATATGAGACAGCAAAAAAGAAAAACAGCTGGAGAGACAGGCTTGTCTCCCAGAGGCTGCTCTGTCTCAGGAATGCACTCCCCAAACATGTCAAACAGAGTACCATGCAGACCCTCATCAACTGCATCAAGGTTGAGTGGATAGGAAAAAAATCTGTCCCAAGGATCCAAAGTGTGTCCAACAATGCCAGCAGCAACAGGTGCTGATCGATGATTCTGTTGGGGATAAAGTACTGGCTAGGCTTGTAAGGGACCCAGGGCCAGTACTCTAGTAACCTCATCTGTATCTATGAACCTGTGATCCTATGGAGCTCACAGGTGGCATGTATCAAGAGTAGCATGCTATGTCAAGGGGTATGCATGCAAGGTTATGCTGTCTGCCCCAATTGCCCCTCACAGAGATTTGTGCATGACAGAGGTAGTAGGTGAAATGTGTCGTAATACTTGGAATGCAGGTGTAGACAATTAACATCTAGTTGATGGGACTATCTGTGATCTATACAGATCATATAAGGGTGCTGGGATGCCTACCTGACCCATATACATTTGCAAATGCTATATTTTCAGTCTACAGCTACTACTGTGTCATACTTGCCTGCATCAGCATACCTACATTCAGGAATGCATCAGGAATGCATAATGCTGAAATGAAAAGGTTAACATCAGACAATCCTGATGGAAAAATAATATAATACCCTACACATTACTATTCAAGGTAAAGATGTTAGTGCATAACACATATCAAACTTCATTCTATCTTTTAGTGCAGCTCCACATCTACACTTTAGCATAACAGTTCTTTTGCAGCCAAACCTCAGTCACTTCATGGTTTTATACCCTTATTTGCTTTGCAAAACCTGTAAAATTAGATTTTTTTCAACAACAGAACAGAATACACACAAAAATTGACAGAAGACAGCTTTATTGAGAGTGCCATGACACAGTCATTGGTATACATTTTACAAACGTTATTGTTGTTGTTGTGTCTTTTGGCTTTTCCCGGTCAGGGGTCGTCACAGTGGAACTCTGGTCCGCTAATGATTGGCAGTAGATTTTTATGTGCCGAGTTGCCGGCCCTGATGCACAACCTTCAACGAAGGTACGCCCATTCACGCATGTCTTCACACAGAAGACGCTCTAGCTGAGAATCGAACAGGACATCTTACTGTGAGGTGACAATGCTACCACAGCACCGCCATCGCAGTCATTTTACAAACTTTATTGTACTCCAGTTTAAATAATGCATGCATGCACTAAAGGTGTGCTGTTTTGAAGAACCTATGCAATACTAACACTTTTAGCTTCACAAATCTGACTGCAGTTGTACTGTATTTCCTGTAGATCATGAATGGATGTCATTTATTCCCTTCACATTTAGATTGACAGTGTACTTTATTACCAGATCATTAGTATTAATACTGTATACACATGTCATTCTTACACATAATTAATATGTTATTGCAGTACTGTCAGAACAGAATACACCTACTGGCAGTTACTACTGTACTCTTTCTTATTATATTACTATATATTGCAGGCTATATCTGTACTCACCACACTCTCGGCACATCCTTGCTAGGTGCCCTGCATGGGCCTCCAAGTTGCGAGCCCTCTCCTCTGCAGCTGTGGGAATGGAAACACACCATCATGCATACCTGTCTATCAGATATTCATACTACAATTTGATAAATCACCAGTTGCTATACTTACAAACTTCTGGGGCATTCTGGTCCCGAGTATCTTGGATCCAATGGGCCAAGACCCCCCCTTCCTTCGCTTCAGGTCATCATAATAATGATGCACCTGTTCACCAGTGCGGGGGATTCCAGTAGCATTGGTGAGGTCACATGCCAGATGGTCCCAGGCCTCAGACTTGTATTCAGAGCCCTGGTACTGGCCCTGCATCAGCCTGTTGCTATGGTGTTTGACAAGGAGCACAACCATGACTCTGGACTCCAACATGCTCCAGCACTGCAACTGAAAGCATGCTCCCTCTCCAACTCCAGCCATAGCTCCTGCAGTGATAAAACACACTCCCTCTGTGACTCCAGCCATAGCTCCTGTAGTGATCAAACTCCAACAAGTTCTGGCTGTATTCCCACCTGTGTAGTTTAAATAAGGCCATTTTCCTGCCCTTTGCTGCCATTGGACCATTTTTAAAAATGCTAAGCTCCACTTATCAGTGTGCAAACCCACTAAGCTGAGTTGTGTAGTGCTTAAAGTGGTAAATGCTTAGCAATACTTAGCAGTGCACAAACTTGCTTAGCTGAACTGAGGACTGTTTAAACTGGGAGTGCTAAGCACTGCCCAAACCAGTTAAGCGGAGCTGCACATTGCTAAGTACTGCTACAAGAGGTCCTGTTTGAGCATTGCTTAGCTTGGCTCAGCAGTGCTTAGCAAAATGTAGCTAAGGGCAAACAAGATTTTTACATAATAAAACAATATGTATTGACATTAATTACTCATTATTGATACTTGATTATTATGTGTATGTATTTGCCTCACCCTTTGTACTTTAATTAGTTTACCTTGGAGTGTGACTGTACTGTATTGGACTCTTGTGTTTAACTGGAGGATTTCACCACATATCTCCACTGACACTGGGATTCTGGATCAGCTGCACTAACCTGGTTAACAAATATCAATAACCACGTCAGTAAAAAAAAAATAAAATGTATATAGAAATGCTTTCCAATGTAAAAACTGAATGGCTTGTCTGTGCATTTGAACCATGCACTTACTGCATACAAAGTTGTAACTCTAACCATTCAGCTAACTTGGCTGTGAGGATTTCAGCTACACATTTCTATATAGCTTTTCTTTATGTTTAAGTACTGCTGAGTGACATGCCATGCCAGGCAAACCCGCTCAGCTATGCTTAAACTTCACCTTTTTTATAACAATTAAAAGCATCTGGTTTCTATTTTTAGATTTCTGGCATCTGTTTATTGCTAAGCACTGCACTGAGCAAACACACAAATTAAAAAAATAAAAAAAAAGAAGTAAATGCTAAAATCATATTTTCTCATTTAATTTCAGTGCCATACTGCACTCTGACAGTGCAGGGGGTGTGTTACTGACACTGTAACACACCCCCTGTGTGACATATATGAAAACAATTATAAATAAGTGTCCAAGGACACTTTCTTTAATCTGTTAGTGCGGTACGGCACTTTGACAGTGCAGGGTGTATGTTACGGACACTGTAACACCCCCTCTGTGTAACATAAATGTTAATAATTATAAATAAGTTTCCAAGGACACTTTCTTTAATCTTTAAGTACCATTTGGCACTTTGACAGTACAGAGGTGTGTGTTACACATCTCCAAGCACTGTAACACACACCCTAGCACTGATTCAGTAACCATGTACATGGCTCCCCCTCAGTAGCATGCCTTCATTAATATGCAAGGTGAACTGCCAAGTGGGAGCTGCAGACACAGACACCATTCACTCTGTGTCTGGCTTGCACTATTCTTACACAGCGTTTATTAAATCTGGGGGTGCATTATAAGCATTAAACATTATACATGTCATAAAGGATCACACGAGAACATTAGTAAACTAACAGCTGCTTTAACAGAATCTTCTTCTTTCCGCTTTTCCCAGTTAGGGGCTGCCACAGCAGATCACCTGTCTGCTATGACTGGCAGTGGAGTTTTAGAGTGCTGAGTTGCCAGCCCGGCACCCAACCATCCACAGAAGGCACACACATGCACTCACGTCTAGGGCCAGTTTGGAGTGTCCAATCCACCTACAGCATGTTTTTGGGATGTGGGAGGTAACTTGTGCACCCGGAGGAAACCGACGTGACCACAGGGAGGAAATGCAGACTCTGGACAGAAGGTACTCCAGCCGAGGATAGAACCAGAGAACCTATTGCTGTGAGGCAGCAATGCTAACTGCTGCACTACCACGGCCACCCTAACAGAATTCCCCACAAAGTACTTTCATATTCAAGATTCAAACCAAGATGGCCATTGGATCTAGCCTTATTTTTGTATTACACAAACCAGATAAGAATCTCTATCAGTTATATTTTAAGTAGCTAGTGGATCAGATCATAAAATATAACTACTCCCCCTCTTGATCTTGAAATCAGATATCTGATCATTTCTTTACTGGATTGAAAAACTTGTAGTGCATAAAAAATGCATCACTCTAGCATGGAGTAACACTCCCTTATGCATACATATGTGCTCGTCATAGCTTATCCTTTTCTGTATTGCCTCTTTCAAAATGAAGTTCCATATTAAGCTTCTAAATTCCAGCAACATTCATGTAACAGTGCAAAGTGCTTGAATCATCACATCCAGGCTTTCTTGAATTTAATATATTTTATTGTGCATTTTGAGTTTGTGATGAAGTGCCTCAATAGATTTAAGACCTCACTAAATCTTCAACCTTTTCTTAGAGAATGTCAAATTATTTCTTGTGCATTCAATGTAGGCCTGTATAGTCCTTATGATTTCTAATCTTTACATTTAGTGTAGCAATACCTCTGATGTATATTCTTCGGAAGTATTAATCTTTTAAATTATATGTGTGCAAGTGCCCTAAACACTTGAGAAGTACACTGGTCCAGAAAATACATCATGCAATAAAGTGTGACTGTTTTTCAACATCAGTCACAATAAAATAAACAGCTTTCTTGATGATGTAGTCAGCTCCTAACTATCTTTACCATCAGCAACTGTAGTTAAACTAGCAACCCGGACAGGTGACCATCAGGGAGGGACAGTTTGCACTGCAGTGTTCCACTAAAACAGATTTAAGAAAGAGAAATATATCTGACACTGCAAACCATTATTGATGGCTGAGAATCATTTGCTACTGGCAGGACTTTTTTTTATTTTTTTACCATTTTATATAGCTATAATTACATCTTTGTCTAATTCTAAAATGTGTAGTTTTTACTTTAATTACTTCATTGGAGTTTTGCTTATTAAGTATAACAAACTGGCATTTCTGTTTATTGTATGTCCAAGTCCATATTTCATGTCATCCAGCCCTGCCTTCTGATGATGTAGTAGTGGGTTGGTATGTTTTGTGTAGTCAGCAGCAGATTTTATTACAAAGTAACCAGAATTTAGCACAATCAGTAACTCAAGTAATAAATCAATTAATGAACTCAGTTATATTCAAGTGAAAGGAAACAAAAGTAATATAGAACAGGATGAGATTCTTACTAAGGCACGCAGAGCTTGGAATGCAATGTAATAACACAGATGTAAAACTTGGTTTCATAATAAACTCACAGGGGATACAAAAATCCTCCTAGAGGGCCTTCCCCAAATTAATGGTGTCCTAAGCATGGACAAAATATATTGCAGACCAGAGCATGACTGGTTTCATAAATAAGCGTAAGCTCAAAAGGTGATACCAACAACTAAGACCCCCTTCCAGAATTTCACAGAATGTCTGATTTTTGTCTTATATTTTTAGTTTGTTCCTCATAAAATTTGTGACTGTCTGATAAATCCTTGACGACTGAAGTTATGAAATAATTGCACACATCTGAGCGTCAGAATTCATGTCCTCTAGAAAGTGCATGCCAGTGCAAAACCTGCTATTTTGTCAACTTTTTTTAAGTTTATAAGGGAAATATTTGAAATATATCCCCAGTATTTGGGGCTTTGTCCAGATTTCTTGTGTTAAGAGGATGGCATGAATGACCGTGTCACAAAATTCAATGTTCCTTTTGGCATGTATAGCTCTAACAAATTCTCCCAGCTGGAATGGCTGCAAAGTTTTATAACCAAAAGAGTACAAGGATTAAATAACTGCTATTACTCAGAAAAACTAAAACACAACATTGTTTTTGGTAAGCTGTAGACTCCTATGAGGATGTCTGTTATTTGCCTTTTGAGCTATGTCAGCACATGTTCTCTGTGTTCCTTTTCCTTGAAACTCTCCTCTGTTAGCTACTATTCATATCTCATATTCCTTCACTGCTACTCCTGTCCTTGCTTTTCATCAGTGGTTCCCTCTTTCCTTTTGTTCTAACAAAATCAAATCTGAAAATATAATGTCTGTATATCTCAAATCATGCCCTTTTTTGCCATCCACATCTGTACTGTTTGTTCACCTTTAGTGGTTCTTCTCTGACATTATTGGCTAAACCTACCCTAGTTGACATGTCATAGATTCATAGGTGTGTGCTAGGCTAATGGTCCTAGGGCCTTTACAAGCCTAGGCATAGGATTACCCTGGCATTGTGCCATCTGACCTTAGTTCCCAATGATTCTGTCGAGTAGAGCCACTGGAGTTATATGCAGGATGAATTTTCTATTTCCCATCCACTCATCAAGATTTCTCTTGAAGATGGTCAGTGAGGTGCTCTGCTTGACATGTATGGGAAGTCTATTCCAAATCATGGGCAGTCTCTGGGTTATGAACCTGTCCCTCCAGTACGTTCTGTTGATTGTGGTAATAAGGTTGAAGTCTGTGGTGCATGTGGTGCGAAAGGATTGGGATTTCTTTAGATGTAGCAGTTCTAACAGAACTGGGTCAGAAATGGCTTTGTAAGACAAGCAGAGATCACTGTTAAGTGGCCGATATGATATAGAGAATAGTTGGAGTTTTTTTTTAGTATGTCCATATAGGACATGTGTTTAAGGCCTAGGATCCTCTTTGTAAGGTACTTTTATGGCCTCTCTAGTTGTTGCAGGTGTCTAGTGAGGTACATGCCAAATGGGGCATTGTACTCAATAACTGGCCTAATAAGGGAAGAGTAGAGGGAGACAATGACCTCTTCCTTCCTGGATGCAAAACCCTTAGTAATGAGATGTACCACATAGAAGGACTTTCTGACCACAGTGGCAATGTGATGATGAAAAGAGAGGTTGCTGTCAACCTGTGTTCCCAGATGTCTTATAACGCCTTCTGTGTACAGTGGACTACCATCAATGTGGTAATTCATGGCTCCCAGGTTTTTCCCAAAGGGGATGATGACATTTTTTTTTGGCATTGAGCTTAAGTTTATGGTTCTGATACCAGTCATTGGTCTCAGTGAGGCCATTCTGTAGGATGTCAACATCACTTGGGGAGTTAATAGCTCCCATCTTGCAATCATCTGCAAACTTTGTCAGCCAGAGTCCCTTCGTGTTGGCCTGGACTTCAGGGAACTAGATACCAAACAGGAGAGGAACCAGGACCGAATCCTGTTTGACTCCACTCGTGACTAGTCAGCAGTCTGACTTGGAGTCAGCTACTTTCACACTGTGGGTTCAATCTGTGAGTCAGTTTGCAACCCACATAGTGATATAGGGGTTGATGCCTAGCTTAGTGAGTTTTTCTATGATTCCTGAGTGGTGAATGGTATCAAAGGCTTTGGCCAGATCAAGGTAGGCTGTATGAACCACCTCGTCTTCATCTATAGCTCTGATGACTGACTCAAAGACGTCGACCAAGTTGAGCAGGCATGATCTACCCTTCACAAAACCAAACTGTGTGGGATCCAGAGTTTGGAGATTCCCTATATCCTTGTTTATTAGGTCCATTGGGTTAGTATAAGCCAATATGCATTTTAAAAGAGTATTGTGAATGTTCTTACCTCCACTATTATGTGTACCACATGGTAATATATGAAAGTATATGAATAGTTACATGTTATAATATCAAATGGTTATTTTGCATTTCTTTGAAAATACTTTACCTCCATTTGCAAAACTACTACAATGCCAAATTCTGCTTTCCTCAATTATTTTAAAACAATGGATGTCATTTCTCTATTACTATAAAGTACACAAAGTATGATCCATGCAGAGCATGAGGTATTCATGCATACATAACAATTTTTTAATTTTTCCTTTGTGGTATTCCTGACTATACCCAGCATAAATTTTCAACTGAAAAATTATACTTAATATAACCCCAGAAGATTCCTTCACTATTTAGTTCCACCCTTAAATTACTAATAATCTGCAATCCATTTTATGACCATGACAAATTATTTTTCTTTTGTTTGAGAAATTCCAAAGTGGTCTCTTTCTGCCATTAACTTACCAGTAGCTTTGTAAGTTGGAGAAGCTGACCCTGTCATAGTATAAACATTAGAGGGACCTTCTCCAAGTTTAATTCCTTTAATAATATTCAGCTTTCATCCCTAGCTGGATATCCACAAGCAATTATAGAGCATGAACCTTTTTACTTATTTCCCTTATAATCCTGTCTTCTACACTAGTTATCACCTAATACAGTGATGTGCATTTCTGCTGTCTCTATCTGCTCATATTTATTTTAACAGTCTTTACAATTAGTGCTGTCATGTAGACTTTTTTGCATTTTGTAAAAAAATGTTTCTAATTGTTGATTTTGTTTGTATGCACATTTATAACACTGCAGATTGTAACTTCTAATCTTATATTTGTTTTTCTGCATCACAGCTGGCTACGTATATTTGTGCAGCATTTTGTTTTACCTTGTATATGTGTGCAGCACTAGTGTTATTGGTTCGTGCTCTTTGCATACGTGCTTATGAGTGATGATCTTGACCAGATTGTGGCTAAATGGGGAAAAATTCTCCGGCTAACTTATCAGGTTACAATCGAATGAACAAATGGATATGTATTCATTTATTATTAACTTTTATCCTAAGGCGGCACACAAGAACCTTTCACAGAAAGCCATGGATGCAAGGCATAGAGCCAGTCCATGTCAGGATAGCCTTCTATCTCATTATACAGGTACACACATCACAGCTATTGCATATGGGAGATTTAAAAGCCTGCCAGCTCAACTGAAAGCACGTCGCTAGGAGAAGAGATCAAGATGAATCTTTAAACAGACATAGGGTGCACAGGCAGGCATCGCAGAGAAGACAACTCAGATGGATGAAAATGGAGAACCAAGTTCTGTGAGACGTCAGTCCTAACTTTACTCAACTTTATTACTATCAAGTACGTAAGTAAGTAAAAGAGCGAGGTAAGCAAAAAATAAATAATTAATATTCAGTTATCTGTGAAATTAAAATGGCAGTGACTACAGGTACGTAAACAACTCCCTGAAATGTGCTGTGCCGCTCCACTAGAAACTGCAAACTAGTAATCTATGTTTGAATATTAAAATTCAAGACTTTCCATTATTTAATTTTTAACTTTGCCCTAAAAGATGGCAATGCATAGAAAGTTAAAATCTCCAGGTTCGTTTGTTAAACGATATTTTACCTGGCTCCAAACGATAACACTAGGTACGTTAATAATCTGTTATAATGTGTTTTTATTTCATGGATTTAGAAGCAAAGCACTAAACATTGTCAATGTTATAAAAGTTTGATTACAAAGGCAAATTCATTTTGAAATTATTTTTGTTAGTTCCCATACGTTTCATCAAAACTGTATTAAACTTTTTTTAGAGAAATCTTTCTTGGATAAAACTAGATGACATTTACAAGACTTTCAAATAGGTAATTCTGCAAGCATTGTGATAACTCATTTCCATAGATAATATTGTAACAGTGTATTTCATAAGTTTGAATTTCACTAACCTCATGCTAAGTTTTATGGAAAATGAAAAAAAAATCTGTTACAGCACATACATTATTTACTATTCTGATATAATTTATGTTTTATTAGGGTGTATATCACATAGTTGAAGTTTTATAATGTCGAACACGAAATATACGAACCATTCCGTTCGAAGTTACAAAACTTCGACTATGAACAAAAAAAAAAAAAAAAACCAAGGAAAAACAAAATAAACTGTTGTAAGCAGGGGGCATGCCCCCCTGCACCCCCACACCCCCTGCTACTTAAATATACCAACTCCACGATCGCACCTCATTCAACAGAATGGAAACCTCCCCTTATGGAGATTTCCATTGAAACGCGCAAACTTGTACAAGTTTGAACTTATGGTCTCGACCATATAAGGTTCGAACTTGTACAAGTTCAACTATGTGATAGGAACCCATTTTATTATATGCAGAACATACTTCTGAGAAGATACACGTTATAGTTGCTAGTTTAACCAGTGGGCTGGGCATTAAACAGAAAATGAAGTGAGCAAACTAGCAAATATCTTTCAGTTCTCACTGATGTAATCTATAAACATTAAGTGTTGTCATGTCACAAAGGAAGTGGGTAAAAGTTTCAAATGGACCACCTAATAGGTTCAGAGGTTCATAGGTGTTTAGTAGGCTAACAACCTCAAGGGCCTTTTTAAGCCTAGCCATGCATCCCAAATCTCTAACAAGTTCTGGTACCCTCGATAAGTGTAAGGCTTGAGAGAAAACATTTACAAGAAAGATCCTGGAAGACAAACCATTTACAGGCTGCCTGTGTCCATTAGAGACATAAGTGCCAATTCAGGATTGAATTTCCTCTTCCATAGCCTATTGTCCAAGTTACACTTGAATTGGGTTAGGACAGAACTCTGCTTCACACAACACTCAGACTTGTGAAAGATGCACTTATATCACCAAATTGGAAGCTATGCACTCTCCAGCCAAGACAGGACTAGTTAGTCAAGAGGAGAAGGTCAACACCTGCACCACACCACATGGAACACATAGCCTTCCAGAACACCCACCATCACAGCTCTCACATAAAAACATGAACCACATACCCACCTTCGCGGAGGCTCTCAATAGACATTTACCAAAACAGCAGAACCTCCAAGATAGAAATGCACTCAACCACCACAACACAACACAAACCACAGGACACATAGCTCACCTCCACAGTGTACCCCTAAACCTAAGCCCCTAAGGCTAAACACTTTGCCCAATACACTAATCATAGGTGACTAACTAGTGAGGCACACTGATGTCCCATTCACTAGGTTGAATAAGGAGAAGATAACAGCTGTCTATCAGGTGCCAGAATCCGACACATAACACACACACTCAGGTCACTCCACTACAAGTACAAGTATGACTCTGTCATTGTCCATGTGGGTGTGAATGACCTGAGACACACCTCCCTGGACTACATGAAAAGAGGCATGGTGGAGCTCTCGGATTATGTGGCCCAGGCAGGTATGACCCTAGCCCTGAGCAGTATCCTGCTGTCACCCAGAATGATACCGCAATACAAACAAAAAATGATTGACTTCAACAATTGGTTAAGTTCCTGGTGTCATTCTAAGGGGATCCAGTATCTGTCTGCTTGGGGATGACATGACTGACAGACCTCGATGCTTTGCCAGAGATGGTCTGCATCTGTCACCCCTGGGTTTCTGGGTACAGGCTAAGGCTCTTGCCAACACTACAGTGCCTATTTTAGGTGGTGTTCCAAAGACCAAATTACCACCATAACAGCTATAAATAAATGCATTCTGAGGGTCATGTTGCTCAATGCTAGAAGTCTAAATCTCAAGCTGCACTTGCTCAAAGCACTCCTCAAAATGGAGAACATCGACATTTGTGCTGTAACGGAGAACTGGTTTAAAGTGGCAGAAAGCACCCCTGTGCTACCAGGCTATAAATCATTCCACACCTTTTGGCCGTGAAACATGGACCAAAGCTCCAAAGGTGGTGTTGTCTCCATATTCATAAAGGATATGCACACCTCCAGACTAGTAGCCCAGCATAATGCATCTGAGATACTTCAGGTACAACTAACATTGGGTAATACAGTGAGCCAGGTCATAGCTTGCTATAGGTCCCCAACCATGCCCATGGCCTCTCACTCCATGTTCCTAAGCACCTGGAATCTATCAAGCTCCAACCCAACACTCTCATACTAGGATACTTCATCTACCGTCTATCAACTGGGAAAACTACTCAAGCACCAATACACTGGCCCAATACTTCCTGGAATTCATCAATTTGAATGCCCTGTACCATCTCATTCTGACCCCCCCCACTAGAGGAAGCAACATCCTTGACCTGGTTATTACTAACATGGTCGACCGTTGTCTACACCAATAATCAATCCTTCCTTGGTCAGATCCGACCATAAACTAATCACCATGGAAATCCACATCTCACCCACACCCCCCACAAAGGTAACCACCTTGAAAAACTTCTCCAAAGCTGACTTTGGGCTCCTAAATACAGAGGTGGCTAACTTTGCGGCACCCATGCCATTGGAAAATACCTACATAACTGCTGAATCATGCACCAATGCACTGTACGAACATGCACATAAATGCATGAAACTAGCTATACCCAACAGAACCAAGACGCTCTCCTCCAATTAAAGGAAGCCAATCCGGTGGTCCCCTGCCTTTAATAAACTCTGCAACAGAAGGAAGAAACTGTTGCAGAAAAAGGTGATGTCCCAAAACTGGAAAAATTCCCTTATTAGCCTCAACAAAAAGTTGAGATCCCTCATCAAATCCTCCAAAGCCAACTATGAAGGTAGAATTGTGGCAGACACTAAAAACAATCACAAAGCCTTCTATAGTTATATCAAGTACATCCACGGCAATACCCAGATTTGCTCTGATTTACTGCACAGTGGTACCTCCTATACTGAGCCAACATATATTGCCATCATACTGTCTGACAGATTCAGTGCCAACTTTACCCCTCTCTCACCCCCAAAGGACCAATCACAATACCAAAAGAGTGCCAGGCACCCAGCATTACTGCAGCACAGGTTAAAGCTGCATTGTCTAAGGTCAAGAATACAGCTTCCATGGGACCCGATAATATCCCTGGCTGTGTTCTGCATGAACTACAAAGTAAACTGGCACCACATCTGTGTGCCCTGTTCAGTCACAGTCTCACCTCAGACTTTGTCCCTACCGAATGACGCACTGCTACATTCATCCCTCTCCATAAAGGGGGAGTGACTACAGACCCTGGGAATTATTGCCCCATTAGCCTGATGAGTCTGATATGTAAAGCTATGGAGTGCATCATCATGGACCTGATTAACAAAGATACAGTAAATCTCCAAACTCATGACCCCATGCAATTTGGCTTTGTGAAAGGGAGCTCATGCCTGCTCAACCTGGCTGACTTCTTTGAGTCCATCACCAGGGCTGTGGATGAAGGTAAGGCAATGCATACAGCCTACCTTGGTCTGGCAAAGGCCTTTGATACCATTTCCCACTCTGGAATTATTGATAAACTCAACAAACTAGGCATCAAGCCCTATGTCACTAGGTGGGTTGCAAATTGGCTCACAGATAGAACACATAGTGTGAAAGTAGCGGACTCCAAGTCAGACCACCGGCCAGTCACGAGTGGAGTTTCAGATAGATCGGTCCTTGGTCCTCTCCTGTTTGGCATCTACTTCTCAGAAGTCCAGGCCAACACAAAGGGACTCTGGCTGACCAAGATCACAGATGACTGCAAGCTGAAAGCCATTATTAACTCCCCAAGTGATGCAGACATCCTACAGAAAGGCCTCACTGAGACCAATGACTGGTGCCAAAACTATGGCAGTGTCGAAACTATGGCTTTATACCAAAAAAAAAAAAGCATCATCATCCCCTTTGGTAAAAACTCAGTTCTCACTAATTACCACATTGATGGGAGCCCACTGAACACTGGAGGTGTTATAAAAGATCTGGGGATGTAGGTTGACAGCAACCTCTCCTTCGGCCACGACATTGCCACTGTGGTCAGAAAGTCCTTCTATGTGGCACATCTCATTACCAAGACTTTTGCATCCAGGAAGAAAGAGGTCATCGTCTCTCTCTACTCTTGCATCATTAGAACAATCATCAAGTATAATACCCCATTTGGCATGTACCTCAATAGACACCTGCAACAGCTGGATAGGCCACAGAAGTACCTCAAGAAAAGGATCGTAGGCATTAAACACATGTCCTACACGGACAGAGTTAAAAGACTCCAGCTATTCTCTGTTTCATATCACCTACTTAGAGGTGATCTCTGCTTGACTTACAAAGCCATGTCTAACCCAACTCTGTTAGAAATACTACATCTAAAGAAATCCCAATCCCTCTAAACCACATGCTCCAGAGACCTCAACCTCATTACCACAATCAACAGAACATGCTGGAGGGACAGGTTCATAACCTAGAGACTGCCCATGCTCTGGAATAGAGTTTGCATACATGTCAAGCAGAGCACCTCATTGTCCCTCTTCAAGATAAATCTTGATGAGTGGATGGATAATAGAAAGCTTACCCCGGGGATCACTCCAGTGGCTCTACTTGATAGAGGCACTGGAAACTAACATCAGGTGGCACAATGGTAAGTCACTTCTATGGGCTAGGCTTGTAAAGGCTCCAGGGCATTAGTCAAGTACACACCTATGAAGCTATGAACATGGATGGAGATCCTGTTCCAGAGAAAGGGCAGTCTCTGGGATGCATACCTGTCCTTATCACATTAGACGTTTTATGCCTTTCATAGTAAACCAAACCAGGATCCTTAAATATCACTGAATTCAGACTGGATGAGTTGAGCTCTACTATTAGAAATAAATCATTTTTTAGTTATAAAAAATGTTCAAACTTGAAATGGATGAGTTTCTATCTGGCATCTAGCCTAGTTCAACTTCCCCCTGCCGAATACCACAATCACCATTTTCTATTGGAAATTCCTATAGGTGCAGTGTCTAAGTGTGCATTGGCAATGATTCCTTAATTTTGTGAGAAGTCCTATTTTTTTCATTGTTATGTGACTAACTGAGAGTTATATGTATAATTGTTGGTGTCGTTCCCATAAGAAGGAGGTGGGACCTTCATTACTGCAAATTATGCTTTTTTTTATTTGTTTCTGTTGGTTTGAGTTAATGAATGGCTGAACTAGAAGAATTTGACTCCTCGTTTTGTTGGAACCAAATAACATAGAGATAAAGCATGCAAATCATGGTCTTAAGGATATGTAACTTGTTTTTCAGAATGTGTTCCGCTGAAGAAAAAAAGTCAATTTTCTTAATACACGCACATTGCAGTGAGGAACATCACAGGTGTGTTTCAATGAATCTCTAACACTTATGTTTTCAGGGAAAATACAATGGTTTAAAGTTTTAGAATTGTCTGGTATGCCTTTCTAATGTGATATTTAACATTCATGATGGCATTCAGCATTTGATAGTGTTTTTTATAGAATAGAGTGTTTCAGGCAGTACGTGTCTGCTCTGTTTGTGAGGATTCAGAAGCCAGCATACTGAGTACCTGCCTTTTCATACTCAGATGGCAAACCAATCAGCTGTTCTTCTCCCCTTTAGATTACATGAAACAGTGCTTTGATCAAACTGGTGGATGTCATTCTGCCCTTGCAGAACACTGAGCTTGTATTTCAGCCATGCCATGAAAGACAGTGGAATGCTGTGTCAAAGAAAAGTATATTTTTTCAAACTGTCATAGCAGTAACTTATTAGTTCAGTTGCAAGCCTCCTAACTCTATTTTACATTTTGTAGCTAGCCACAACTATACAGACCATAAAATATACATTTTGTTTATCAAGCCATGTCAGATATAGCTGTTACACTAACAGCGATTTAAAAGAAGTTAATGCTGTGACTTCATTCATATCACAGCTAATTTGATTTAATAGTAAAAAATAATTTTCATCCTGCACTGGTACTGTATCCAAGCTGGTAGCTGTGATGTATTGTCAGAGATAGTAGCAGCAAAACAAAACAAAACACAAAGAACCTAAAATTTACATTGGTTTTCTGGGGTCATTATCACATAAAATTAGTGTGGCTGAAAGCACTGTGCACAATGGCAGCAAAGCAGAATACCCCCTATATCTGGATTTATGACCAGCCTAAATAGATCTAGATGGGAACTACACTGTGATAACTGAATAAGGTCTACACAATCCCATAGGTTCATGCGTGAAATAAAACTTATGATAAGTGCGATAGTCTGCTCCAGTAATGTCACATGTGCCCAAGATATGTCTTTCATTTAAAAGAAACGCAACTATTTTTTTTTTTTTTGGTTTAATGTCTATTGATTATTTAAGAGCACATTATCTCATCCCGAAGGAGAAATTACCCACTTTAATAAGTTCTGTTCATATATCCTGTCAAATAAGTGTGTATTATTTTGATATTTATAATAGTATTGAGTTGAGCAATGCTGAGTTGGCTGACCAAAAGTACACTTTCCCTAATATAAGTCTCTGGTTTATGCTATTAGATCTCCAGTCTTCCCCAGACAAACTGAGGCAGAGAAGGCCCCCATCATGTACTTCTGCCCCAAAATCTCATAGCCATGGGACCCTCCCAGCATACCTACTGTGGAAATTTCACAAGGAGCATCTTCACTAAATGTCTAGACAAGATCAACTGAGAAATTACTCTAGTACTCCAATGTGAATTATATGCCTTTTTTTATCTTGGAGGAGCAATGAGTTTTCTCTAAGATATAGTTCTGAATTGCTAAGTTCCTTACTGTGTCATGGATCCTGAGGTAAGCCATCCTGCAAGAGAACTCAGTTTCAGCAACATGTGTCTGAAATCTACTCCCTTTGGCCACAACCCAAAGCTTCTGACCATAAGTAAGGATGGGGGCATATTCTTATTGGTAAATTCTGGGCTTAATATAAAAATAAAAAGAAAAAAAAGAAAACTGAAGTCAAGCTTACCCAATGTAAAGAAAAAAAAAAAGAATTTTAATCTATTAAGTGCTTTCACTCCATTACAAACTGGGACTTCATCAGAGTTAAAAACACGTCAGTTTGTACAGGATTTTAAAACTTTACATCAACCAGTCAGAATCGCTTCCCATTAATCTCTTCAAAGCCATTTAAAGGAACAGAACCAACATATATACATATATACAGGATGCATTTTCAATCCACTACCGCCAAAAATCAAACTAAAAATTATGAAAGCATGTATCAAAGAATGAAGAAGAAACTCTGATGTCATTTCTCT
>NC_056726.1:1190367597-1190385097 GCF_019279795.1 Protopterus annectens
TAGAAAGATAGCCTGGTCTATCTGAGTTGGAAAGCACACAAAGAATCTTAAAGTGAGAATTATTGGTTCTAGCTAGTTATTTGATTTGTTCAACTTCCAGCTAACTAAAATGTGCTGTTACATTAAGATGATTGGGTCTGAAATTCCAGTGGCAGTAGACAGGTAGCCTGGTCTGTCTGAGGTGGGAAATACACATGGAGGCTTAAAGTGAGATGTTTCATTAGCCAGAGGTTTTTTAGGAGCTTAGCTGTTACGTGTTAATCTGCACTTGAGAGCTAGATTCAGTGTGCTTTTATGTTAAGAAATTCCAATATCATCCATTTTGTGGCAGAAAGTGTTTACCTGGTTCAAGGCTCCAGAGAGCACCCCTGCATTACCAGGCTATAATTCATACCACACCTTTCAGCCAACTAACCTGGACCGAAACACTAAAAGCAGAGGCGTGTCCATATTCATTAAGGATATCCACACCTCCAGGTTAGTTGCTCAGCATAATGCATCCGAGAGTATCCAAGTGCAACTAACTCTTTGAAAGACCTCAATCCAAATTATACTTGCTACAGATCCCCCACCATGATCCAGGATTCCCACTCCTCATTTCTTGATACACTGGAAAATATTAGGGTACAACCCAACACCCTAATAATGGGTGATTTCAACTACCCCACCATTAACTGGGAATACTACTGATGTAACAACTCTTTTGCTCAACGTTTTCTGGAATTCATAAATTCCAACCCATTAGATCAACTTATCCACACCCCCACCACGGGCAGCAATATCCTAGACCTGGTCATTACCAACATGTGTGACCGGTGTTCCACACCAGAGGTCAATTCCTCAACCTAGACATCCACATCCCGCCCCCACCCCCATTAGAAAAACCACCATAAAAAATTTCTCCAAAGCCAAATACACACTTCTTAAGACAGAAGTGGCAAACTTCATGACACCCATGCAGATGGACAATAGAGGTGCAACTGCTGAATCCTACACAAATGCACTTTATAAGCACTTACACGAGTGCATGGATCATGCTATCCCTAACAGAACCAAGATCCTAGCCTCCAAAAAAGGAAGCCAATCTGGTGGTCCCCTGTCATAAAATAACTACAACTGAAGAAAGAAACTGTTGCAAAAAAGAGTAAAATCCCATTATTGGAGGAACTCCCTGGTCAGCCTCAGTAAGAAGCTGAGATCCCTCATAAAGTCCTCCAAAGCTAGTTACGAAAACAAAATCACCATTGATTCTAACGACAACCACAATGCATTCTATAGCTATGTCAAGAATCTCAATAGCAACAGTCAGATCTGCTCTGAGTTACAGAACAATGGCACTAAATATACATAACCAACTGATATTGCCAACATCCTGGCAGATAGGGCAGTGCTAACTTTACCCCCCTCTCACCCCTAAAGGGCCCATTTCTATACCGGAAGAATGCAAAGTTCCTTTAATCATGGCTGCACAGGTATAAACCACACTCTCCAAAGCCAAGGGACCTGACAACATCCCAGGCTGCATTCTACATGAACTACAGAATGAAGTGGCATCCCACGTAAGCACCGTGTTCTATCATAGCCTCACCTCAGGCTTTGTGCCCATTGAATGGCGCACAGCAATGGTTATCGCAGTCCACAAAGGGGAAGCCACCACGACCCTGGAAACTACTTCCCCATTAGCCTAATGAGCCTGGTCTGCAAGGCCATGGAACATATCATCATGGAACTTGTAAACAAAGACATTGGTAATCTCCAAATCTGGACCCCACCCAGTTCAGGTTTGTAAAAGGCAGATCATGTCTCCTAAACCTGATAGACTTCTTTGAAGCAGTCACCAAAGCCATAGGTGAGGGAAAGGTGGTACACACAGCCTATCTCGATCTCGTCAAGGCTTTTGACACCATCCCCCACTCTGGAATTATAGATAAACTCACTAAACTAGGTATAAATCCCTATGTCACAAGATGGGATGCCAACTGGTTCACTGACAGAAAGTAGCAGACTCCAAATTCGACTTCACACCAGTGACAAGTGGAGTACCACAGGGTTCAGTGCTGGGTCCTCTCCTGTTTGGTATCTACTTTTCTGTAGTACAGGCTAACACAGAAGGTCTTTGGCTAATGAAATTCACAGATGACTGCAAACTAGGAGCCATCAAAACTCCTAATGATGTGGATATCCTATAAAAGGGCCTCACTGAGACAGATGCTTGGTGACAAAGCCATGGCCTCAAGCTCAATACCAAAAAGTGCATTGTCGTCCTCTTTGGTAAAAACTCTGTACCCATGAGCTACCACATAGGTGGTAATCTACTTAACACCAAAAGTGTGATAAGAGATCTTGGGACACAGGCAGACAGTAGTCTCTCCTTTGATAATCACATCACCACAGTAGTCAGGAAATCCTTCTACGTGGCACACCTCATCACAAAAGGTTTCTCATCCAGGAAAAAAGAGGTCATTTTTCCCCTCTACTCATCACTCATTAGACCCATTATAGAGTACAATGCCCCTTTTGGTATGTACCTCACAAGACATCTACAACAACTGGAAAGACCATAGAAATACCTCACAAAGAGGATTACCAGCTTCAAACAGATGCCCTACGCAGACCGTATCAAAAAACTCCAGCTTTACTCCATCGCATATCACCTACTCAGAAGTGATCTCTGCCTAACATACAAAGCTATGTCAAACCCAGAGCTGTTGGACATGCTCCACTTTAAGAAATCCCAATCATTCTGAGATACACGCTGTAGGGACCTAAACCTTGTCACCACAATAAACAGAACATGCTGGAGGGATAGATTCCTGTTCCAGAGACTTCCCATACTCTGGAACAAACTACCTATCTATATCAAACAAAGCTCCTCATTAGCACTCTTCAAGAAAAATCTTGATGATTGGATGCGAGATAGGAAATTCACCCCAGGGATCACCTCTGTGGCTCTGCTTGACAGGGGCACAGGAAAATAATTTTCTTGGATGGCGAAAGCCAGGGTACCTTTTTTGTTAGGCTTATATAGGCCCTAGGGCCAATAGCCTAGTACCTACCTATGAACCCATGGTCTTTCTCAGTTGGGAAGCATCCAAGGACCTCAAAGTGTATTTTTCTATTGGCAAGAAGACACAGAGATAGTTTCAGCTTTTTTTCTGTCTGCTATAAATTAGGTGAGTTTGTGCAGTGCTGCTCACTGTACAGCTGTAGTTAGCAGTGCCCTATATAGTAGCTAATACTTAGTTTGCAAAATGTACCTATAAATCTGATATTTACAATGTTAATGTAGATCAGTGTACATATCTCTTTAAGAAACCTACTGTGGTCATGTACTAATGTATTGATTACTGAGCACATGCAGGGACAGAATGCCATATTGCAGTTAGATATTGTAGTGTAAGCATGTCTCTTTGTAAGCTCTATCTGTTAATCAGTTTGTTTATAGTTATTGAAGCTGCTATCCATCCTGATGTGCTTTCATGCAATAAAACTTCTTAAATGAACTACCCCACCTGCTTGTCATCACTGGAGTAATGGACAAGTGACATGGTGTCAGAAGCAACATACCTAATGGCCAGAAAGAACTCCATTTTCTCTACTTTGACTTCAAGAAGCATCTAGCAACAGATGGTTGTATCTACAGCTGTGGACTGTTCTTGCTACATGTATAATCTTCAAAAAACAGGTCAGAAACAAAATTCTAATGTTAAAACTTGTTCAAGCTATTTCTTATTTGCAAAATATGAAACAAATCATACAAACCCCATTATTTTTGCTAAGAATATACTTTTCGTATTGACTGAGGCTATCTGAGTTATCAGAAGTTTATATAATGTTCACATGTTTGTGCAGTGTTACGGTAAAGTTATTTCACAAAATTGCAGCTATTTTGGGGCATATGTTGCAAAGTACAGTATGTTGAAGAGTTTATTATATATTTGAGTGTTATTACAAGTACTGGCTGTGTGTGCATGTTCATATAATTACAAGTGGACTTGGGTTGCAATGTGTTTTACTAAAATTTGTTAGCATTGCAAATTTCAAAAATCATCACCACTAGTGTTTGATATAATATTGCTGAGAACTGGAGAGTTTTTGAGCAAGAGTATGATACTTTCATACAAACTGCATTTTCTGATAAAGATGACTGTACAAAGGCATTAATTCTACTTAATTTAGCTGAGTCAGAAGCCATAGAAAGGGAATGTTCATTTGTATATGTGCCTGCTATCTATGCTAGAGAGGGGGGAACATGCCATATTGTTGTACAGGCTAAGTCAAGGGAGGACCTTGAGTGCTTAAAACGTACATTTAGAGAAATGTGTAACCCCCAGAAAAAATATTGCAATGGAAAGACACTTATTTTACACAAGGGATCAAAAGCCTGGAGAATTTTTTGCAGCATATATAACTGACCTTAGAAATAAAGCTAAAATGTACAGATTTGGTGATTTAAGTGATGATTTAATACAGGACAGACTTGTGTGTGGTATTAAAGATGATGCTGTGAGAAAGATTTCGCTTTGTGACAGTAATTTAACTTTGAATAAGGCCATTGAGATTTGTCAGATAGATGAGCTCACAGAAAAGCACAGAAATATGCTTACAAATGAGAATAGCTTTAGAAGTTACTGCAGCAAAGCTCATGTAGATATTATGCAGCATCATCTTAAAAGAAACAGGCCTAGGCACATGACAGCAACTGTAGTCTCCCGCATACCCACTGGTAAATCTCAGAGCTTTCTAGCAAGTTCGAGAGCTTGCACAGCCTCAGTGAAGCATGAGAGTGAGTCAGCAGACTCCATCATGGGCCCCAATCCAGTTTTATTGCCAATTGTCATAACTGTGGCAGTAATTATGAATCTAAAAGAGGGAAATGCTTAGCTTTTGGTCAACAATGCCACAAATGTAATAAATGTAATAATTTCAAAAGATTTTGTAAATCATAGTTAGGTTATTCTTTTATTAAAAGGGACCATTTTAAGAAAAGAGTTGATCAATTAGACAGCAATAATGTGGCATCTCCTACTCTTTATGCAGATGGTGTGTCAGTGCTTAATGAAACAGTCAATGCAGTTGATTTATAGACCATGAATGAAGTATTTTGCATTGTTTGGATAAATGACAAACCCTTAGAGCTCTAAGATGATACTGGCTCAAAGTGAAATGGTATGTCTGCTGAAACATTTGCTAGAGTAAGTGCTGGTGAAAGGCTTGACTTGACAAAGTGTGCAAAGCTTGTTGCTTATGGTGGTGAAGAGATTCAGACTGAAGGCTCAGTAATGCTTTCATGCTACTCTGCTGGTAGGAGTACTTATTATTTTATGAGGTCAAGAGGCATTTCTAGTCATTATTAGGCCTCAGAGACATTTTGAAAATGGGACTGCTTTCATTTAACAAGGAAGTCCTCCATGTTAGCTTAAATGACCACTGCTCTAATTTTGCCCAGTCAATTTTTTCTACCTATGCTGATCTTTTCAAAGACAAATTAGGCAAGCTTCCAGTTGTGTTCTCCCTGAAGTTATACCTGGATGTCAGTCCAGTTGTCAGGCCAGCCCAGAATGTTCCAGTAGCTATGCAGACTAGAGTCAAAGCTGAACTACATAAAATGGTACAACAAGGCATGATTTGACCAATTGAAACTCTGAGTGGGTATCTTCCATAGTGACAGCTCATAAGAAAAGCTCAGATGACATCAGAATATGTATTGACCCACAGGATTTGAGCAAGGCACTGAAAAGACCTCATCATCCAATGTGCATAGTCAAAGAAGTTGCAGCCTTGATGCCAAATGCCACTGTTTTTCTGTCTTAGATGCAAAGAGTTCTTTTTGGCAGATTTTGCTTGACAAGAAATCCTCATTGCTCACTACTTTCAGTACTCCATTTGGCAGGTACAAATTTCTGAGAATGCCATTTGGGGTAAATTCTGCAACTGAAGTCTTTCAAAGTGCAATGGAGCAATTTTTTTTCTGGGTATCCTTGTGCTATTATAGTAGACATACTGGTAAGAGGTAATCAGAATGATAAAATATCCACACTATTACCAAAAGTTCTCCAGTTCCACCAATAAGTGCCCACAACTGCCAAAAGAATGGTAAATCCACAGTTTATTGAGACAAACAAACAAACTGAAACGACAAACCACTGTAAACACAGACAAAAACAGCGAAGAGCGATACAAAGTTAAGCGCTTTCAACCAAATCAGCTGGTCTTCATCAGAACTAAAGCGTATAACTGTTACACTGTTTAAATAACTTTAGTGGCGCCAAAACCATTCACCGTTCCTTAAAGTTGTATTAACCACTTGTTAATATTTAACGTATACATCCCTTATAATACCTTATAATACCATAAAAATAACAACAAAATTTTTACACATAAAAATTTTTTGAAGAATGTTTAAAAAATATTTAGAATTTTTAGAAATGTTTAGAAAAATGCATATATTAAATTAAATTAATATAAAATAATATTGAAATGGTTTAAAAAAGTAATATAATACTTTCATATATTCTACCACTATAACATTGTAACTTTTCCTTTTACTCTTTCACCTTGTGAAAGCTATAAATAAATTATTATTATTACTTGAACTCTATCAAATATAATAATACAAATATATATGCACATGGAAGAAGTATGCACATGGAAAAAAGACACATGGTACTAACTTTATAATGCTCAATAAATACTAAATAAATAAATAAATGATAAGTATTCAGCTAAAAATATTTATAAATTCATATAAAATCATGGAAAAGTTATTCATTCTAAATATACTCGTAAACTCATAATAACTTATAATATCTTTAATAAGTATATAACTAATACTAAAATCAGGGAAATCTATACTAATAAAATTATTCTTCTATAAAAAACACTACTTTCATAACTAATTCATCATATAAATAGTTGATTTTATGGATATAACAATGATTTAATTAAAATGCATTCATTTAAACCTGGTGGGGTGGTGGCATCCAACCAAATTTGCCACCATGTCTCTTTATATGCCAATAGACTCTTAAAATCACCACCTCTTGGGTCTATATCTATGATATCAAGGATGCTGAACTTAAATTGATGTTCATTTCCTTTACTTTCAATATGTCGATATAATGCATTCATTCTATCTTTAGTCTTAATACTGTATATATGGTCATAGATACGTTTTTTAAGACATCTTTTTGTTCTTCCTACATAGAAGCTTGGGCATATGTCGCATTTAGCTAGATATACCACCATCTTGGTGTTACAGTTTCCATGTTTACACCTTATAATGGTCTTATGTCCATTCTGTAGTATTATTTTATTTTCCTGAGACATATGTCTACATTGATTGCAGAATCCACATTTCCTGCTTCTATCATTATTGTTCATAAATCTTCTTTTCCCGTCAGTATTTCTATGCTCCATTAAAAACTTCAAATCACTACCCATTTTATAAATAAAATTAGGTTTAGTTCGCAATATTTTAACTAAACCCAAATCCGTACTAATTAAATGCCAAAATTTGTAAATTATTCTTTTAATATTATCTACTCCTATATTATATTGTAATATACAAACTCTCTGAAAATTGGAAGCTGGTTTGTTCTTGGCCATATTGTTATCCAAATATGTCAACCTGGTTATGCTTAATTGGGAAGACAGTTTATTATTCCCCAGTAAATATTTTCTATACATAAAATACTATTCCAGATTCTTGTATGACATCTATATTTTATGGGAAGGAGAACAAGACATGTTACTTCAATTCATCAATTTTCTTAACAGTAGTAGTGATTATTTGAAATTTACATATTCTTTTAATAAAAATGGACTACCATACTTGGACACATATATATATTATGATGAAGGTAAAGTTTACTCTAAAATTTACAGGAAAAGTACATTTTCTAATAATTATTTGGACTATTCTAGTTGTCACCCTTCTAAAGTTAAATATAATGTGTTTAAGGGTCAATGTATTCGTGCAGCTAGAATGGTTCCTAACTATGATGAGATGAAAATTGAATTGACATTTATTAAAAAACTTTTTACACAAAGAGGATATCCTGGGGAAATGATGGATGAGATTATTGACTATGTTACTGGACAGTGGAACATCAAGTACAAACCATTATTGGGAGCTGGGAACATATTCACCAATAATTTGGATAACAATATGGCCAAGAACTGTAACACCAAGATGGTGGTATATCTAGCTAAATGCGACATATGCCCAAGCTTCTATGTAGGAAGAACAGAAAGATGTCTTAAAAAATGTATCTATGACCATATATACAGTATTAAGACTAAAGATAGAATGAATGCATTATATCGACATATTGAAAGTAAAGGAAATGAACATCAATTTAAGTTCAGCATCCTTGATATAGATATAGACCCAAGAGGTGGTGATTTTAAGAGTCTATTGGCATATAAAGAGACATGGTGGCAAATATGGTTGGATGCCACCACCCCACCAGGTTTAAATGAATGCATTTCAATTAAATCATTGTTATATCCATAAAATCAACTATTTATATAATGAATTAGTTATGAAAGTAGTGTTTTTTATAGAAGAATAATTTTATTATTATAATTTTATTAGTATAGATTTCCCTGATTTTAGTATTAGTTATATACTTATTAAAGATATTATAAGTTATTATGAGTTTATGAGTATATTTAGAATGAATAACTTTTACAAGATTTTATATGAATTTATAAATATTTTTAGCTGAATACTTATCATTTATTTATTTATTTAGTATTTATTGAGCATTATAAAGTTAGTACCATGTGTCTTTTTTCCATGTGCATACACATTACTTCTTCCATGTGCATATATATTTTTATTATTATATTGTTATTATGATATTTGATAGAGTTCAAGTAATAATAATAATTTATTTATAGCTTTCACAAGGTGAAAGAGTAAAAGGAAAAGTTACAATGTTATAGTGGTAGAATATATGAAAATATTATATTACTTTTTTAAACAATTTCAATATTATTTTATAGTAATTTAATTTAATATATGCATTTTTCTAAACATTTCTAAACACTTCTAAATGTTTTTTAAACATTCTTCAAAAAATTTTTATGTGTAAAATTTTGTTGTTATTTTATGGTATTATAAG
Organism: Protopterus annectens; assembly: GCF_019279795.1. Lineage (NCBI taxonomy): Eukaryota > Metazoa > Chordata > Ceratodontiformes > Protopteridae > Protopterus > Protopterus annectens. Next base: position 1,190,376,729 of record NC_056726.1, read on the forward strand.
GGATGTATACATTAAATGTTAACAAATGGTTAATAAAACTTTAAGGAACGGTGAATGGTTTTGGCGCCACTAAAGTTATTTAAACAGTTTAACAGTTATACGCTTTAGTTCTGATGAAGACCAGCTGATTTGGTTGAAAGCGCTTAACTTTGTATCGCACTTCACTGTTTTTGTCTCTGTTTACAGTGGTTTGTCATATCAGTTCATTTGTTTGTCTCAATAAACTGTGGATTTACCATTCTTTTGGCAGTCATAGGCACTTATTGGTGGAACCGGAGAACTTTTGGTAAGAGGTAATGGTGATGATGAGCATGACAGAAACCTCAGAAAAGCTCTGGAAAGGGCATGTCAAGTGAATCTTAAGCTCAATCTACAGAAATGCAAATTCAGGCTATGAGAAATCACATATGTTGCTCATTTATTCACCGGTTCAGGCTTATAACCAGACCCTTCTAAGAAAATAGCCATTCTCAAGATGCCAGCTCCAGGCAATGTTCAAGCCCTGCAACATTTTCTTGGCTTGGTCAACTATCTAGTCAAGTTCATTCCAGACGTGAGTCAAATATCCACACCACTCCGAGAGCTAACACATAAAGATGTATCTTGGTCTTGGTTAGAACAGCACCAGAGAGCATTTGATGTCCTGAAACAGAGTATTGCCAGTCTACTTACTCTCAGATACTATGACATCCACAAGCCAGTTACTCTTTCTTGTGATGCATTGAAATTTGGTCTTGGTGCTGTCATTTTACAAGAGAGTCAACCTGTAGCTGATGTGTCCAGAACTCTCACCCAAGCAGAAAAGCAGTATGCTCAGATAGAGAATGAGATTTTGGCAATTGTGTTTGCATGTTCCAAGTTCCATGATTATGTGTATGGTAGTCCTATCCAGATTGAAACAGATCATCAACCTCTAGTCACTATCTTGAGAAAGCCTATGCCTTCAGCTCCAACCTGACTGCAATGCATGATGCTGAAATTGCAAATGTATCACTTCAATCTTGTAAAAAAGAAAGGCAAACTTCTTTTTCTTGGTGATGCATTATCCAGATCACCTGGAAATACCACAGAACAACATGACAATGAGCACTTTGATTTTAAAGTCATGGAAGTGAGAAATTTTCCTTGCACACATTTTGATGAGCTGAGAGATTACACAGCTGCAGACCCAGTTTTACAGAAATTCAATTACCTTCTCAAAGAAGGATGGCCATCATAGCAATCTAGTTTACATCCAGAAATGCAACCTTATTTTCTGTAGAAGGATGAGATTTTGTCTGACAATAGTATTATTATGAAAGGTCCTAAAGTTATTGTTCCAATGTCTTTGCAACCAGATTACATTACTATCTTGCATCGAGGTCACCCAGGAGCAGACCCTAGCAACAGAAGGGTGAGAGGGCTAGTATTTTTGCCTTCTATATTACAAGACATTGAGAGAGTGCTTTCATCTTGTTCAGTATGTGATAGAACAAAGCCACATCAACAGAAAGAACCACTTCAGCTGAACCAAATGTGCGGATTTCCATGTACAAGTCCATACAAAGTTATTTCTGACAATGTCATGCAGTTTACAAGCCAACAGTCAAAACATTTGCCAAAGAATGGGATTTTACTCATGTCATGGGTAGCCCAGAGTATCCACAGTCAAATGGTTTGGCAGAACTGTGCGTTTCAGTTCAAAGTGCATAGCAGTTACTAGAGAAGTCAAAGGGAGATAATAGTGGCATTTTCGTGAATCTCTTGAATCTCATAAATATTCCTTGTAATAAATATCTTGGTTCACCTGCTCAGAAACTTCTGTCAATACAAACCAGAGACACATTACCAATCAGTAGTCAATTGTTGGTTCCGTATTTCAAGAACAACAAACAGGTCAGTGAAATCCAATTTGTTGAAGAAATGCCTAACCCTGAAGTCCTATTACGATAAGACCAGCAAACCACTCAGTCCATTATGAGAGGGAAAAGTGGTAAGGATGCAAATGTCCAGAGGTTATGATCAGATTAGACTCATGAAGAACATTTACCCAGGGCTGAGATCTTACATTGTGGAATCACAAGGAGCAGTTTTTAGGCAGAATTGGAAGCATTTGTTACCGGTGTCCGAGTCTATACCACAGCATATAGCCTGTGAGAAAGACTCTTTATCTTAGAGTGAGTTGTCCAGTGTCCCAGTTCCAGAAGCAAGTTACATTTCTGTAATGAATCCCGAAGCAAACGGCTCACCAAAATCTGTCTCTGTTGATAAGTCCATTCCTGATAGTTATGTCACAAGATCCAGTCGAGTCTCCAGACTTCGTTCCAGATACACAGTGACTTGGACATGACTACATGAATACCTTCAGCATTGTGGTTATTTTTATATATATATATATATATATATATATATATATATATATATATATATAGATATATATATATATATATATATATATTGTTGCATGCCTAACTGCAATGTTATTTTGATAAGGGCAATCTTGTTTTAAGAGAAAGATGTATATCAGTGTACATATCTCTTTAAGAAACCTACTCTGGTCATGTACTAATGTATTGATTACTGAGCACATGCAGGGACAGAATGCCATATTGCAGTTAGATATTGTAGTGTAAGCATGTCTGTGTGTAAGCTCTATCTGTTAATCAGTTTGTTTATAGTTATTGAAGCTGCTATCCATCTTGATGTGTCTTCATATAATAAAGCTTCTTAAATGAACTACCCCACCTGTTTGTCATCCTTGGAGTAAGGGACAAAACCTGTAACACAGGCTTTGTGCAGAGCTAACCATAGGACAGCTAGTTAGTTTGTTGAGCAACATTAATCCAGTTCATAGCACTATCTACTTCAAGCCTGAACCCTACACAATAGGTGACCCCTATAAAGAAAAGTCCTTAACCATAATAGCTCAACCCTAATACAGGTTCTGATAAAATGGGTATGCAATTTCCTAATGTCATTGTGGCCAGCTTGGTAGTATGGGTATCCTGAGACAATCTATCAATTGTCTCATGCACTCAGACAACATTTTATTCCTTAAAGAAACTAACTCAGTATGTGAGTTGTACATACATAACGTCCTTGGATGAAGACATCTCACTTCCAAACAAGGTTGTCAAGAACACGCACATGACATCCTTCACACATACCACTTAGCACACATATAGACTTTCTTATACTGAGTCACTTTAAAGAGACCTTCCCAAACCTCAAAGACTTCCTAAGCCATCAAATGGCAATACCAATCCTCAGCGATTACTAAAGAACTCACCAAATGCAAAACCTAACACCACATCCAAGCATACAACCAATGATCCTCCAACAACAAAGCCCATAAGGCAAATAAACATTTTACCTAGTACTATTGTCATAGCTGATTCTACTGCACAACATGCAGATGCCCCTCTCACCATGCCGGAGAAGGAGAAGTTAACAGTTAATTGCCTATTTGGATTTACTATCTGCAATATCACTCATACACTCAAGTCACTGCACCCCAGGCACTAATATGATTCTGTGGGTGTAAATAACCTGAGGTATACTTCACTGGGCAATATGAAAAGAGACATCGCGGATCTCTCTGAATATGTCTCACAGAGAGATAAATGCCTAGCACTGAGCAGTATTTTACTTTCAGCAAGGATTATGCCACAGAATGAACAGGAAATAATTGATTTTAATAATTGGCTTAGTTTCTGGTGTCAATCCAGGGGGATCCAGTATCTATCAACATGACAGGACATGACTAATGCACTACATTGCTTTGCTAAGGATGGTCTGCACCTGTCCACCAAAGGCTTTCAGATATTGGCTAAAACTTTATCCACCCCCTCTGAGCCTTTTTAGGTAATGTCAAAATGACAAAACTATAAACGTAGCAAAAATAAAAACAAAAAAACAAAAAAAAAAACAAACTCAAAGCAAACTTAAGGTGTTACTGCTCGCTGGAGAATGTGGACATCTGTGCTGTTACTGAGACTTTAAAACAACAGAAAGTACTCCAGAAGTGCAAGGCTACAGTGCCTTCTATACATTTAGGTCAACAGCAGCACAGCCTGGAGTTAAAGGTGGAGGTGTCTTGATCTATGTTAGCAACAAATACAACCCCAGCTTCTGTAATACAGTCCAAGTCCAATTATGAGGTCAGGATAGATTTCTAGTCTAAGGGCAATCACAAGGCCTTCTTCAGCTTTGTCAAGAACCTTAAAGGTAACACTCACTGCGCAGAGCTAGTCATAAATGGCACAACCTTCAATGAATGGATGGCCACCATGTTCATTTCTCTTCAAAATGGTGGCTCAACGACTGGTCCTGGAAAATACAGACCCACCACTCTGGCAAGTGTAACATGCAAAACCATGGAACAGATTCTCATGGGCATGATCAACAAGGACATTGGCAGCTTAGAGATACTGGACCATCCCAATTTGGGTTTGTTAAAGGGTCTTCCCTACTCAACACAGTGGACTTCTTCAAGATAGTGAACAAGGCTATGGATGAAGGAAAAACAGGGTGTACTGCCTACCTTGACCTGGCCAAGGCATTTGATAGAATACCCCCACTCAGGTATTATTAACAAACTCTCAGAACTAGGCATGAATCCTAATATAACTTACAGGATTGCTGACTGTCTCACAGATATGACCCAAGAACTCAGGAGTGGAGAGACCACTTCCACCAGGTGAATGGTCAGCACTGGAGTAGCCCAGGTCTCTATTTTGGGCCCCATCCTATTTGGCATCTCTTTTTTGGACATCAAGCCTAATATCAAAGGGTTTGCAAATGACTGTAAGTTGGGTGCTATCATAGATGCTCCTTATGACACCAGCATCCTGCAAAAAGGTGTAACACAAACAAATGACGCGTGCCAAAGCCATGGATTAAAACTCAAAGCAAAGAAATGCATTATAGTGCCCTTTGGGAAATCACTCACCCAAGCTAATTACTCCACTAATAAAAAAGGTGACCCAATATTTAGGGATTTGGGAATGGATCTATGACAAAATAACAAATTACCATAACACTGAGTTGCAAAACGGCAAGAGTCTGCATGTCCTCCATGCGTTTGTGTGGGTTTCCTCTGGGTGCTCTGGTTTCCTCCCATGTTACAAAGACATGCATCTAGAGCGTTTCTCCACAGGCCTCCTCTAAAAATTGGATCATTCCAAGTCAGACTTTCCCAGTTAACCAATGTTAAATAACTAAATAAATAAAAGACGGAAATGAAAGTTTATGTTCATGAATTTCCAAATCGTTGTAAGTTTTCACCGCAAAAGGAGTCAAGATAGCCAGTGTGATGAACTTTGCCCTTTTCTCCACTGTAGTGCAATCTTGGAGTTGGTATATTTAGTTGGGGGGTGGGAGGTGAAGCTCCCCACTTGGGTGGGTTTTATTTTCTTCAGTTTGTATTTTTACAATTTGTTGGTCAACTGTTAATTTGCCAGGGGAAAATTTAAGATGATCTGGACATTCGGGAATATAAAGTTTCATCATTTCCATCTCGCTGTTTTGCAATTTGACATTATGGTAAGTCATTATTTTGACATAGCTCTTTGGGAACATATGTAGACAGTACTCTGGAATTTAACCAAAATGTAGATGAGATAGAAAGAAAATCATTTCATGTCACCCAACTCATAAACAAGGGTATGGCATCTAGGTCTAAGGAAATTATAATACCCCTCTACTCATCCCTTATCAGACATCATTGAGTGCAGTGTCTTCTTTGTGCCCCCTTTGGCATGTACCTAACCAGACACCTGCAATAACCAGGCACCTGCAACAGTTGGAATGTCCTCAAAATTTCATCTCCAAGAGAATCCATAGTATAAATACCCTGCCCTACACAGATCATCTTAAGCCCCTGTCTCTGTATTCAGTCACCTACAGGTTACTGACAGGTGATCTATGTCTGGCATATAAGATATCTTCAGATGCAGTTCTGATGGAACTCTTGCACATCTGCAAAATAAACATCACCAGCGACATTGTATCCAAGGTCCTGAATTTTGCCTAAAATATAAGTAGAACACGATGGAGAGACCAATATGTGGCTGAAACGATACCTATACTATGGAATAAGCAACCTATCCACATCCACATGAAGTATAGTTTATCCCATATTCAAATGAAGCCTTGATCATTGAATAGGAAATTACAAATTCATCCCTGGTCTGTCTCCAGTGTCTCTGATTGACAGAGGTCGACAGTAAGGAAATTTATTTTATTTTATTTATTTTATTTTATTTTACATTTGTTGACCGGGCTAGTCTAGCTGGAGATATTTCCATTTTCAGTAGAGGCCCGGGGAGAAAAGCTCCACATACTTAATAATAATATAGAAAAAACAAAGCAATAAGAGGCAATGCCACATACATTAGGAAGGAATTAACATAACATTGTACAGTAAACCATCAGGATTAAAAAATTGCGGAAGATAACATTTACATAACATTTGTTGGCAGAGTAGTAATGTAAAGGAAGAGTGAGAAGTGAGGTTACAGGCTAATAGTAGAGTATTAGTCAGGGTTACAGCAAGGGCATAACCATTGAAGTTTTAGGTGATTTTTAAGATTAAGTTTGAAGAGGGGAAAAGAGAAAATAGAGGTTACGTTGGGTGGCAGAATGTTCCATTGCTTACCTGTGGTGATGGAGAACAAGGAGTCACCAGCCAAGTTGTTAGATTTGGGTATATAAGCTAGGAGTTTATTAGAGGAGCGTAGGGAATGAAGATTATTATAGGGTGTTATAAGATTGTTTAGTGTAGATGTGTTGTTAGGTAGGTAGAAGATTTTGTGAGCAGTTGTTAATTGAGAGAGTAGCAGAGCATTTTGCAGTTCAAGCCAGTCTAGCTGATGTAGGTTAATGCAGTGATGGGTTCTATAGGGCTTACCAGAAATTAATTACATAACCCCTCCCTCACATTAGCCTTAGCTGCCTCCTTACTAATATAATACATCATATAGGCATCCAAGGTACTTGGGGATAAAACTGGGTTGGGTTGCATGGCTAGACTTATAAAGACCCTCGTGGTCATTAGCCTAGTATGAACCTATGAACCTGAGTGATATCTGAGAAGGTGTGACTTTCCAAAAATCACATGTGATATCAATGTCTGAGTAGAAATGCATAGGTGTGCATATTACTGTGTCTGCTACTGTGGTTCAGAAGGAGCCAGGTATCATGGATGAGTATAGTATAGTTGCTCATTGGAGAACTTGCTCAGCTAGATAAGATAATATCAGGTAAGGTAAGGGGTGTTTTATTTTTCAGGTAAACTTAAATGTTGTCATGTAGAAGCCTTGATCATCTTTATTTTAAGATGTGACATTGTGAGTTGTGAGTTTTGCTTCCATCTGAACATTTTGAAGCTGTCTGTACCTTGTTTTTACAGCCACACAGTCACCACTTAATTTATCCATGTTTGTGTAAGGGGATTCTGATGCAGGTAAACATAGTGAAGTAATGGACACATTGGATCCCTATGAATGCAGAGAAATGGGGAGGAAATCATTGGCAGTGTGGTTGCATAACCTGAGAAAAATGTGCATCAGAAGGCTAGGGGTGGGACCAGGCCCTGGCAGCAAAGGGGCAGTTATGACACTGGGGAGAACTTGGATCTGGACTGCCAGAAAGGTGGTGGTTTTGAACAATCAATGATCACCTAAGAAGAATGACCTCATCAATAATGCAAAGTTTCAAATCACAATTTAACTGTTAAATGCAGATTCTTTAGATTTCACTGATGGAGCTGATACAGTCCATAGATTTGTGAAGCACACGCAGAGGAAAGAATAGACCAAGAGGCTAAAAGAGAAAATGACGTATGTTTCAGTTTTAAACATAATGCTATTATCCCAGTGGTATGACAGCTAAGTATCGCTGTTTATTACTTATTTTATATTTCTGGAAGCCTGCATCTGTAATTAATTTTCTGCTTATCTTTGCCAGATTTGATTTTTTCAAAGGCCTTTAGTCTGGAGTGTCAGATTTTTCTGGAAGAGTGTTTTGAGTGAACATTTACTATAGATTTAACTTGTTGTCTAGCATTGTTCTTATATCTTTAATGAAGGTGTCATATTGTTTATGGTTTAAATAATTATTACATAATAATTTATATCCTTTTGCAAAACCTTACAATGCTACAATTACTGACATTAAACATGAGGTTACTGATGTTACTCCAGTTATGCAGTTTTTCTAGACCATCTTCAGAACTTACAACATCTTTAAAGAAGCCATTATGTTACTCATATTGCAGTCATCAGCATGTTTGGCTACCCATGACCCATTTTCTTCATTTGCAACTGAAAATTATTTATTTTTGGGCTTTTTTTGGATGATTGCACTACATCAGTTGTTTTCTTAATGAA